>NW_026596445.1:324056-353482 GCF_907164565.1 Psammomys obesus | reverse complement strand
TCTCAGCCCTTTTGTCTTTTGTATACAGGAGTGCTACTGATTTTTTTTTTTTTTAGTTAATTTTGTATCCTGCCACTTTGCTGAAGGTGTTTATCAGCTGTAAGAGTTCCCTGGTAGAGTTTTTGGGGTCACTCATACATACTATCATATCATCTGCAAATAGTGATAATTTGACTTCTTCCTTTTCCATCTGTATTCCCTTGATCTCCTTCAACTGTCTTATTGCTCTAGCAAAGACTTCCAGCACTATGTTGAAGAGATATGGAGAGAGTGGGCAGCCTTGTCTTGTCCCTGATTTCAGTGGGATTGCTTTAAGTTTCTCTCCGTTCAGAAGTCCAAGTGGATCAAAGACCTCAACATAAAACCAGACACATTAAATCGGCTAGAAAAAAAAAAGTGGGGAATACCCTAGAACTCATTGGTACAGGAGAAAACTTCCTGACAGAACACCAACAGCACAGGCTCTAAGAGCAACAATCAATAAATGGGACCGCATGAAATTGAAAAGCTTCTGTAAAGCAAAGGACACTGTCATCAAAACAAAGCGACTGCCTACAGATTGGGAAAGAATCATCACCAACCCTTTATCTGACAGAGGACTCATATCCAATATATATAAAGAAATAAACAAGCTGAAAAACAATAAACCAAGTAATCCACTTAAAAAATGGGGAACAGAGCTAAAGAGAGAATTCCCTGTATAGGAATATTGAATGGCAGAGAAGCACTTAAAGAAATGCTCAACCTCATTAGCCATTAGGGAAATGCAAATCAAAACAACCCTGAGATTTCACCTTACACCCATCAGAATGGCCAAGATGAAAAACTCAAGTGACAACACATGTTGGAGAGGTTGTGGAGAAAGGGGAACCCTTCTCCACTGCTGGTAGGAATGTAAACTGGTACAACCACTCTGGAAATCAATCTGGTGCTTTCTCAAGATCCAGCCATACCACTCCTAGGCATACACCCAAAAGAGGCACAAGTACACAAAAAGGACATTTGCTCAACCATGTTTGTAGCAGCTTTATTTGTAATAGCCAGAAGCTGGAAACAACCCAGATGCCCCTCAACTAAAGAATGGATGCAGAAACTGTGGTACATCTATACAATGAAGTATTACCCAGCAATGAAAAATAAAGAAATCATGAAATTTGCAGGTAAATGGTGGGACCTGGAAAGGATCATCCTGAATGAGTTGTCCCAGAAGCAAAAAGACACACATGGTATATACTCACTCATAAATATACAATATAGAATAAACCCACTAAAATCTGTACATCTAAACAAACTAAGCAAAAGAGAGGACCCTAACTAAAATGTTCAGTCCCCATCCTGAAAGGCAAAGAGGATGGACATCAGAAGAAAAAGAAAATAGGAAACAACCTCGGAACCTGCTACAGAGGGCCTCTGAAAGCCAGAAGAAGAAAACAGGAAACAACCTAGGAACCTGCCACAGAGGGCCTCTGAAAGCTTCTGCAGTATAGACTGTCAAAGCAGATGCTGAGCCTGATGGCCAACTGATGGGCAGAGTGAATGGAATTTTATGTAAGAAGTGGGAAATAGTAAGAGCTGGAGGGGACGAGAACTCCACAAGGAGAGCAACAGAACAAGATAATTTGAACACAGGGAACTTCCCAGAAAATCATACTCCAACCAAGGACTATTCGTGGAGATGACCTGGAACCCCTGCACAGATGTAGCCCATGGCAGTTCAGTGTCCAAGTGGGTTACATAGTAATGGGAAGAGAGACTGCCTCTGACATAATCTGATTGGCCTGCTCGTTGATCACTTCGCCCTGAGGGGTGAGCAGCCTTACCAGGCCACAGTAGAGGACAATGCAGCCACTTTTGATGAGAACTGATAGACTAAGATCAGAAAGGAGAGGAGAACCTCCCCTATCAGTGGACTTGGGGAGTGGCATGCATGCAGAAAGGGGAGGAAGGGTGAGATCAGGAGGGGAGGAGGGAGGGGCTTATGGGGGATACAAAATGAATAAAGTGTAATTAATAAAAAATTTTAAAAAAAGTATATTTTAGACATAATTTTATATTTGGTAGTAAAATATGCATGATTTTTGTACAGATTTCATAAGAAATTATCACAACAGTTTAAAATTATGCATATAATATTGTTTTGGGCCTTAAATAAGTAGTACTCATTTCAGAAAATAATAAAATATATTTAAAATTAAAATTCAGTAAACCTGGCCCATAATTATTTTTTGAAGAGTGAATTATATAAAAATAGTTGACAAGGTCCTGCTCTGTGTATATAATTTATTAATAGTTGTAGATTGAGCTTAGAATAATGAAGCTCTTTAAGTATTAGCATATTAAGTAATAGTTAATTCAGTTTTATGACTGACCTTAAAACATTGAATCAATTACAAAAAAAAAGCAAATCAAGGTTAACTGAAAACCTTTATGATAAAAGCAGCCTTATTTCATCATATCCAAAACATTACCTATATGAATTTGAGGGTTAATATTAGCAGCGAATGACAACTAAAAAGAAAACAGCACCTTCCTCAAAATATTAGTAAAAATATATAATAGAAGATGAGAGGCAGGTAGATCTTTGTGTGTTCGACTGTGTCTTGGTCTATAAAGCATGTTTTCGGACAGTCAAGACTGCACAAAGAAACCCTGTCTCAAAAAAATAAAAAAAACAACAAAGAGACAGAGAATGAGAGAAAGAATGAGATGAAGAGAAAGGACGAGAGGCCAAATGACTCTATGAGGAACTTTTTCAAGGATAAAGTTAGTCACTTCAGTTATAAGACAAACATTAATGAAAATAGTGATAGTTATTTGGTTAACAATTCACAAAGGTAATTAATCACTGCTATTCTTTCCTTTCTTTTGCCATGATGAAATACTCTGAAAAAAAAATCACATAGAGGAAAATTGCTTTATTTTTGTCCACAGTTCTAGTGATTAGACTCCACTGTTATTGGGTAAACATGACAACAGTAAACAGGGAAATCATGGTGGCAGCAAGAGAAAAATGGATAAGCATATCATATCTGCACACAAGAAGCAGAGAGACAATATCAAGTGGGGACCAGTCAGGTTTAAAAACCATAAAGACTGTCCTCAGTAATATACATCCTTTGGTGAGACTCCACTTATAAGACAGCTTTCATATCTTCTCAAACACTACCACCAACTTGTGAAACAAGTGTTCAAACACATGAGTATGGGAACTATTTCTCATTCAAACCAGAAGAGTCACTCTCCTATATATCATAAGGAAAAACTGCTGCTTTTATAAATATTTCAGGATTTTTTCACAATTATTTAATAATAATGTTCTTAGAGACTACAAAGAAATATTTGCATGTTCAAAACACAATCTCTTAATGGATAATTGAATGTTAATTCTAAACTATCTTCAAATATGTCTGGCAACTTAACTTAATTTTCTAATCTTTCTTTCTCTCTTCCTTTATCCCTTCCTTCCTTCCTTCCTTCCTTCCTTCCTTCCTTCCTTCCTTCCTTCCTTCCTTCCTTCCTTTCTCTCTCTCTCTCTCTCTCTCTCTCTCTCTCTCTCTCTCTTTCTTTCTTTGTCTCTTTCTTTTGCTTTGTTTCATTTGAAAACAGGGTCTCGCTATGCTTCCCTTGTTGGCCTGCAACTCACTGAGTATATGGGATTAGCCCAGAACTCATATAAATCTTCCTTCTTCTGCCAAATAAGTGCTTGGATTAAAGTCATGGACCACTATAATCTTTAGGATGAGACTGTAATATCTGTCTTATGTGATTATTATAAAAAATTGAGTTTTTATGAGTAATTAATGGACCAGTACCTAGCACATGTAAGAACTACGCTAGCTGTTATTACTGCAGGTAGTGATATAATCCCAAGCAGGAGTCTAGGTCTAATGTGCATCTTTAGAACATAGACTGTTGTTGAACCTTCCTGCCTGATAGCCTGTCATTACTAGATAGTATAAGACCAATACGCCTTATGGTGCCTTTGAAGTAAAATAAGGTAGAGACTTTTTCAAAGTGTCTTAAATGTGTGTATGTGTGTGTGTGCACGCGCACGTGCACACACACACTCACACCACACACACACACACACACACACACACACACACACACACACTGTGAGAGCATGGGATACCTAGCCCTGTCATGAGATGGCATGGCTGTTGGGTGATGCTCTTCCTTATCCCCTGCCCCATCTCACCTTACTCTCTGGGACAGTCAGAAGAGCTGACCCCAGGGGTTCATGAGAGCAGGCATGTTGGAACTCTCCTTTGCTGGCTGCAGCACTTGGGAGAATGCTGGACCTGGAAGAGAGACCTCACCTGGGCAGCACAGTAGAGATGGCCCTGGTCAAGAGAGCATGGGTGAAAGAGTCCACAGACACTCACCAAGGAGTGTAAAGGGAGGGAGAGAGATTTAAAGAGGTACATTTAAAGGCAAATTTAATGAAGGGAAGGGTTTTATGTTGTTTTGATTTGTTCTTTGGTATTCTAGAATAGTGCCTGGTGTGGAGTAATAACTACTTTTTTTTTTTTTTTTTTGTAAAGGAGTGAAGTACACATCAAGCTCCAAGTACTGTGCTAGTTCCATCTTACACATTAAACCTTTTATATGACATTGGGATTGGGAGGCAGTAGGGAAATTGAGTGAAGACAATCAGTCAGTAATGTTTCTCTCCGGTAGTTAATAAGTATCAAATCCTAGTTTATACAGTATCTATCCTATGTACTTTGATATTCCAAATAGTTCAAGACCCTACATCATAATAAAACAGCTTTTGTTCATATGTAAATGTGAATAGTTCTCTAGCTTAATTAACTATGAGTTAAAGAAAAAATGAAAGTCATTATGTAGCTATCTTCCCATTCAAAATAATCAGACTGTGACTTCATTCACTCCTTAGTTTTTCCTAAGTGACTTGAATTTCAACAGGAATCAGAATTTTTCTTTTACAATGTGTGTTAAGATAAACTATTTCTTTTCAGTTGTTTTTGAATGAAAACTGATAATTTACATTTTTATCAGTTTCAGGGACAGTGGTGGCTGGGATGCTGCTGCAGTAGAGATAGCACTTTGTTTATCCATGACATATGTACTGGTTAGTTTATTGTCAACTTGACAACACCTCGAGTTACTTGAAGAGGAAACCACAACTGAGGAAATACCTACATCAGTTTGACTTGTAGGCAAATATGAAGGAAATTTTCTTCCTTTTTAAAATGTTATTTATTTATTTATTTATTTATTTATTTATTTATTTATTTACTTACTTACTTACTTACTTACTTACTTACTTTACATTCTGATTGTAACACCTTCCTCCTCTCCTCCTGGTTTTACCCTCCCTCTCTCTCCCCATATCCCAGCTCTTCAAGACACATCAGGACTGAGAGCATTGCATTCTCTTTCTTTGTAGTCTGGTGAGACAGCTCTGACAGAGGGAAGTGATCAAAAAGCAGTCAATAGAGTCCATGTGGAAGTTAGACCCCACTCCCCTTAACTAGGGCACCCACATGAAGCCCTACCTTCTTGAAAACAGGGTTTTATGTAGTTCAGGTTGAGGATGTTCTTGAATTACTGGTCTTCTTGCCTTTTCCTCTTTTCTGTCTGTTTTTGTTTTTATTATTTATTTATTTATTTTTTAATTCATTCATATTACATCCTGATCCTTCTTCTCCCTTCATGTATGGTCCTGCTTGAGATTCTTCTTTCAATTCAGTTGGTATTGAAATTTAGCCTCACTTTTGTCAGACTTTCCTCACAGCAACTGGAAGCAAACTAGGAAAACGTTAACAACTGCAACAACAACAAAAAAATGATTTTCAGTTTTATGCCAAGCATTATATGTGCTGGGTGTTTGGAATGCAGTGGTAAAAATATGGGTTGTTTTTGGATATTTTGGAAAATTGATATTTGGACATATATATTATATATTTTTGGCAGAAATAGACAAATGCAAATATTAAGTTTTAAAAACTACATGAAAGAAAAAATATAGGATAAGTTTATGTAATGGTGTGTCTCTACAGACTCTTTTAAAGGATTATCTCTGGGTTGAATGGCATCCAAGTAGATAATTTAAAGAATAGACTGAAATGGGCAAAAATGAGACTCTTTAAAGCATTCTAAATGTAATCAATTCTCTTTGTTATTTTTCAGTGCATTTCATAAATTGGTTGCAATTTGAAGACTAGAGTTCTGAGACACTTTTAAACTTTCTTAAAATAATTAGCAGTTGGATAAAATATTTAAAATTTCAAAACACAGTAAAGGTATTTTTTCAGTCTTTCAGTTCCCTGTTAGATTATAATAATGATCCCCATTGTGTACATATGGATTGGTTCTAATGTTGTCAGATAGGGCCTTAATTATAAAAGAAAAAGAGGACATTTTAGGCAGCTCTGTAATATTTTGAAGATGCTCAAAACCACTGTCTTGCTCAAAGAGATTTGCAGAATACTTGAGAAAATGTGGAACTATTATTCTGTTGAGAGTATGTTGAACTATCCTTAGGGAAAATTGATATTGGAACAGGATACTTTCTTGAAACAGAAATTTTCTCTAACCTCAGTGTAGATCTCCATGGCCCCAATTTTCCTACCTATGCCTCACTTTTGTTACCTCTTCTTAAAGTTTATTTTATGAATTTGTTGTCTGCACGGAAGCCTTGATAGTTCTAAAGAAAGGAGAAAGAAAGGCAACCAGAGACACTTATCTACTGTTTAATGTTCTTGTCACCATCCAAGAAACAATCACGATCTTGTATGTGAGGTAATTTGTAGTTGAAAGTTTTATAAGAGTAGTGCCAGTATACTCTCAAAGTTGGAATGATAGCTGTCTTGGGGTGAGTTTTGCCCACTATGATTTTGACAGGTTGCCCTGTGAGCACACTTTATGTGGATCAAAGTTATTCAGGAGCAGATATCTGGTAAAGAATAGGTCAATATTGTAATGGCACTAATATGGAGATGTTATTATGATGAAGTAGTAAACCTGTAGTTAATTTCGCTTCTTATATATTTCTAGTAGCAACAATGTACTTGAATATAACATATGAAAAGTATTTATTAGAATTGTCAGTTGCAAATTATTGATGTTTACAAATCATTCTCTCATGAATAAAAGTGACATTGTGACTTTGGTTTGCTTTTTTTTTTTTTTTAAGAATAAACATCTGTTTCAACTTCCCAACCTAACTTATGAGTTTAGGACTTTATCTATGTGTTCTGTTTTGTTTTTTGAATAACATTTGTTTTCAATTTCTCATAATAGAAAAGCTCAGAATTTTGACAGTCATTTTGGGCAGAAAAATTCTATGGAGGTAAAAAGAGCCTACATAAATGATAGCATAATTCAAATGCAGTCGTGATGACATTTGCTATTTGTTGAATATGTGACTTTTAAAGTGTTTTATATTGTAGTATTAACATGACCTGTCTGGGATAAACAAAAAAAATATTTAATAGTATGTATTTATTTGTATGTCAAGTAGAAAAGAGTTCATTTGGGCTGTTTTTTATCACCTTGACACAAAACCATGGTCCTTGGGAAGGTTGAAATTCAATTGAGATGATGCCTCCATCAGAATGACCTGTAAGAAAGCCTATATTACATTTTCTTGACTAATGTGAGATCACTCTGCCAACTGTGGTCAGTGCCACCTCTGTGTAGGTAGTCCTAGGTTGTATAAGAAGGTAAGCTGAGCAAGTTAGTAAGCAGTGTTTCTCCATGGTTTCAGTTCCTACCTCCAGGTTCCTCCCTTAACTTCTTGCCCTGACTTTGTCATGATGCATTATGCACTGTAATATGAAACAAACTCTTTTCTTCCGAAGATGATTTTAGTAATGGTGTTTATTAAAACAATAGTAATTCTAAATCAAACAGTAGAAAATATTAGGAATATGTTGTAAAGGTCTTTACTGTAAATGGAAACATTTTTACTGCAAGGGAAGAAGAAGATTCAATAATAAAATGAGATTAAGAAAGCTAGTGAAATTTAGGCTGGTTCAAAAAGTTAACGAAACTTACAAGACTCAAGAAATTCAAAAGGTTACAAATTCATTAGGTTGCACAGGGGGGAGCAGCCTTACCAGTCCACAGAGGAAGACAATGAAGCCAGTCCTGATGAGACCTGATAGACTTCAAATGGAAGGGGAGGAGGACCTCCCCTATCATTGGACTGGGAAGGGGCATAGGAGAAGAAAGAGATGGAGGGTGGGATTTGGAGGGAAGGAGGGAGGGTGCTACAGATGGGATACAAAGTGAATAAACTGTAATTAATAAAAATAAAACAAAGATTAAAAAAATATGTAAGCAGTGAACAAATACCAGTGGTGCTGAAACACAAGGTAGTCTCCAAGGATACAACTTTTATGATTCAGCCTTCTATATTAGGGTGGGATTTCAGAAATATTGAGTCACCCATGTTCCTACAAGACATTCCAATTAGCTCATTTGGTCACCAAGGTAGAGCCCAGTGTTATGCCCAAATCATAAAGACCTCAAAAAAAAAAACCAGGAGACTGACCACATATGTGAGAAAAAAAGAGTACTTATTTGGGGCTTAAGCTTGGGCTCCCCAACATCCAAAAAGTAAATTATGGAGGGAGCCCCATGTTGCTATAAAGTTGAGTTTTTATTGTGGACTTTCTAACTTTGACAGTTACATGATTGCTTCACATTTAGAAGAAGCAAGCTTGTCATAAACTGATTTTTTTTTTTTTTGGTACTGATCTAAGGGATAGAGGGAAACTTTATGGAGTGTTCAAGTAGCAAGGGGCGCCCAGGTAACAAAGAGTTCTAACAAAAAGTGCCCAGGTAACAATGTCATTTTGATTAGCTAAGCAAATGTTTCCAGCTAACCTTTAATTTGATTGGTCAAATGCTTGGGGACTTTTCAAGGCAGTTACTAGATTATTGTTTCTGATATTCAGGGAGTTTATTGAGTTACTCTATCTCATTTCCATTGTATAGTTTCATGTTCTGAGATATAGAAACATGACTTAAGCAACTTTGGAAACATTACCTGGAATCAGTAACTCAGGCCTACAGTTTCTTATGTAGCCTGTCATGGCAGCACACCTGCTTCAGCACAGCTGTTTTAGCATGGCTGCTG
Source organism: Psammomys obesus (assembly GCF_907164565.1). Taxonomy (NCBI): domain Eukaryota; kingdom Metazoa; phylum Chordata; class Mammalia; order Rodentia; family Muridae; genus Psammomys; species Psammomys obesus. The sequence continues at coordinate 344,370 of NW_026596445.1, read as the reverse complement.
CAGCAAAGCTGCTTGGTCCTCTCACCCAGTAAAATCATTTTATTGATCAACCATCATTCCTTTGTCTGTGAGAATAAACTTGTCCTTAGTTGAGATGAATAGTACAGACAATATTTAAAATAGCTCAGATAATGTCTAATAATAAAATAATATTTAAAGCTCTTGAACCAAAGGAATTCTGAAATGTAGTTTTTACTAAACACTTCTTAAATGTATAAAGAAACAAGAAAAATAAATGGAGACAAACACAAGAAATTGTATGAGTGCATTGACATAAACACAATAAAAATAATTTCATGTTTTGTTGCCTTGGCAGTATTTATGATTAAGCATCATCTTTGCTCTTAATTTTTTTCCAATATAATTTCTGATAATTCCCATGTACCAAAACTTTACAGTGAAGCTAGTATTTTTCATCAGAAAACAATTGTTTGACAACTTCTGATATTTTTTCTTCCCATTTTATTATAGTTTTGTTTAATTTATGGAATAGACATTTTCTTGATTTTGTGTTTCCAAAGAACTGGGAAGAATCATAATCTTATGCAGAACATTTATGCATTTAATTTTGTATCTGTAAAAATGTAAATACAATACTGTAGTATACAAAACAAGTACATTAGATTCCATGTTTTCTTAAGACATTGCATATATTGTATCATATGAGGAGAGAGATTCAGAAGGATGTTTTATCAATTTGACCTGTCATCAGCAGAGTGTCTGTATTGATACTATACTGTCTGATAAGAGTGCTAACAATGACTTAAATATTATAATTGTAGTAACACATGCTTAATTAGTTTTCTTTCTCAAATTATATATTCATATAAAATCTTAGTGATATTATCTATAAAATTTAGAATAACTGAAATTTCAAAACCAGAATGACAGTGAAGATGAGTGAAAATTAGAGCCTCCATTAGTTTCTAGAAGGAAATGGGGTAGGGGGAGCTGAGGGTGGCCTAAGTGAGTGTGTAAAGAGCAAATGAAGTCCTGAGCAAATGCATATTGTTTATTTAGGCATGGCTGTGTCAAGAACCAATGCGTTGGATCTATGGAAATTGAGATCAGAGGGATGCTAAAGCTTTTCTCTGGAACAAGTGCAAATACAAACAGTATGTGCAAAATCAAGCAACAGCTGTTCACTCCTTCCACATATTCACGGCCTGAGACTGTTTATCTAAAGAGCCTCTTGTGGAAATTAGTTAAATTTCTCCTCCCTGTGCTGTACATGCTAACGACACCGAGGTTTCAGGTTGTTTGGTAGTTCTGTCCCATCTGTCTGTGTAGTGTCCACCTGGCCTTACTTTGCTGTCTGTCCTTTCTTCATCCCTTATCACAGGTTCTGGCACCAAGCATCCTAAGGGAAGAGCAGTGATACAGCCACTTGTAAAGGGATTTTGACCCAGAAACATGGCTACTCTTGCTGGAATACAGACATGCCCTTGGTACACACTTTTAATCCCAAACAATGAAGGTAAAGTTAGTTGACAGAAGCAAGCAGCGAGGTTGGGGTTCATTAGTGAGTTCAGTACAGTTTAGCAGAAGCAGTTGAAGCTAGAGAGTGGCACAGAGAATAAAAAAAAGGAGGCAGTTATACCAAGAGAGTTTACAGAGACAGGTTGAAGAGAGTACAAGCTAGACACAGTTGAAGATAGTAGGAGCCAAAGAATGAGAAGGAGCCAAAAGATTAAAAAAGATTGCTAGAATTAGTTAGTTTCTCACTGGATTTATCTGCTAATTATCTAATTAGAATCATACAGCTCACAGGAGTTTGAGCCAAAAGAGCAGAATTGAACCAGCCAGCCAAAGTTCAGGAAGAACTAGAAAGGGGAAGATGGCAGAGCCAATCATGCAGGGTAACTGAAGAGCAGCTCAGTAGGGTGACGAGCAGGCTATACTGTGGACCCCAAAACCCTGACATCTGTGTTTCTCAGATGAGAGGAGAATCCTTAGGGATAATCCTTAGGGATAATCCTTAGGGATAATCCTCAGGCCACCCAGCAAATACTGGGAAAATTTCTAGGGCTCATGCCAGGCACTGCCACAAACCAACCCGCCTAAGCCCACCATCTGTGCACACTTTCCTGGGTCCAGCAGCAGCACTCTGCTTCTACCTCACAGCCTTAGGCCATGTGCCCAAACCTACCTTCTTTGGAGACCTTCCAGGGACCAGTAGTTAGAGGCTCAGACTTTGGGTGCTCACTATCACTGCCTGTGGGAACCTTCTGGGTACTACCTGCTCCTGGTTTCAAACCCAGGAGCCCACTCTCACTGTCTTGTGAACACCTTTCTGGTCACTGAAGCCAGTGGCACTCACTCTCATCTTCCTGTGGAGGACATATCTTCTAGTACTGTGGGGGAGGTGTGGCTCCCTACAGACAGTGAACACAGTGAACCTGAGATGCATGGGACACAAATCCAATTCTTCCCTACCTTAAGGAAGCCTGTGGGACACTGGAGCAGCTATAGGCTCTGAGATCTTTTAGCCTGTGCCCCCAGCTATCGGGCATATCTTGTCACAAACAGTGAACCAGGAGAGAGAGTGAGTCCAGCGAGACTATTTGAGACTTCAGAGACAGATGGATCTAGTCTGCAGTACAGGCTGCAAGAATGATCAAACAAGGCTACAGAAAATCAGATGGCTAGAGGCCAGCATAGGGATACAGGCAACAAAAACAAGAGCATCATGGCTTCATTAGAATCTCGCAAAACCAACAGATATTCTATTACAGCTGAAACATGGGAAAATGATTTTATATCTATAATTATGCAGTTAATCAAGGCACATAAAGAGGAAAGGAACAAAAAAATTGAGGCCCCCTTGGGGAGGAGGAAAATGGAATTTGGGTCACGTGCAGAGCTCAGCTCCACTGGGTTCTCTGTCTGTGGTGGGCTCAATGTTTCTGGCCTTTGTGAGCCAGTCTGCTAGGGTGCTGGTGGATAATTCTCTGTGCCTAGAGCTGCTCCAGTGCCGCACAGGCTTCCCTAAGATGGTGGGGACTGGAAACTGGGACCCACAACCTACCTCAGCTCGGTTGTGTTCACTGTCTGTTCTATGCTGGTTCATTCTGACCTGGGTGAGCTAGTCAGGTGGGGAGCAGGCAGAATGGAGCTGTGTCTCCCTCACAGTACCAGAATGTATCCCCTCCACAGGGTGGTGAGAGTGAGTACCACTAGCAGCTACAAATCAGGAAGGTGTCCACAGGATATTTAGTGTGGTCTCCCAGGTTTGAAACCAGAAACCACTAGTAGCCAGAAGGTGTCCACAGCGTTGTGAGAGTGGATGCCCAGGTTTGGAACTTCACCCTCAATACAGGAAGATATTCACTCCACAGGCAGTGACAGTGAGTGCCCAAGGTCTGAGCCACCATGGGATGGTCCCAGGAAGATATCCCCAGAAAGTGGCATTAGGCACCCACCACTGGTCCTAGGAAGATATCCACAAATGGTGGGTTCATGCAAGTGGCTTAAGGCTGAAGGGTAGAAACCCCAGTGATCACTGCCACTGCAGGTCCCAAGGAGATATCCACAGATGGTGTGTTTGGGCAAGTGGCCTAGGGCTGAGGTATTGTGGAGGGAGGGGGCAGAGCCAGGGAATTTGCATCGGTATTAGTTAGGTTGCCTGAAGATGGACCTTTGAGTACACCCTTGGATTCTCCAAATTTGGGCAGAGCACAGGTAGTCTTATGGAAGAACTGGGGTGTGGGGATAGAGGGACATCCAATGGACAGGATCCTCACAGGTAGACCAACAAAGCTAAAGGATCTGAGTCCAGGGAGTCATGCAGAGACTGATGCACCAACCTAGGATGATGCATGGAGAAGACCTACATCCCCTGCTCAGATGTGGCCAATTGTCTGCTCAGTGTCCATTTGGATTTCTGAATGAGGGGAGCAGGGGCTGCCACTATCATGAACTTGGTTGTCTGTTCTTTGATCACTCGTCCCTGGTGATTTGGCCTTGCCAGTCCACAGGAAGAGCATCCAGGCAGCACTGATGAGACATAAAAAACAGATGACAATGGTGGAGAACTCACGCTTTCAGTGGACTAGGGAAAGGAGATAGGGGTGGAAGAGGCAGGCAGGGTGGGACTGGGGAGAGTTGAGGGAGGCTGTTTCAATCAGGATATATGATAAAAAATTGTTTAAAAATAAAATTAAAAAAAAAGCAAAAGAAAACTAGCACATAAACATACTATCACTACCAAGCCACAATAAAAGGTACTAACAATAATTGGTCACTAATACATATCAACATCAATGGACTCAGATCTCCAATAAAAATACACAGACTAACAGAATGGTTGCAGAAACACGATCCATCATTCTGATGCATTGAAGAAACACAGCACTGAAACAAAGACAGACTACTTAAAAGTAAAGTGATGGAAAAAGGTTTACCAAGCAAACAAACCCAAGAAACAAGCTGGAGTAGCCAACCTAGTATCTAGTAAAATAGACTTTCAACCAAAATTAATCAAAAGAGATGAAGAGGGGGCACTTCATTCTCATCATAGAAAAATCCACCCGGAAGACGTCACAATCCTGAACATCTATGCACCAAATACAAGGGCTCCTGCATTTGTCAAAGAAACATTAGTGAAGCTTGGAATCAATCACACATTGATCCCAACACCTTAATAGTGGGAGACTTCAAACTCCCCACTTTCACTAAAGAACAGATCATTGAGACATAAGCTAAACAGAGGAATAATGACAATTAAAGAGGACTTAAATCAAATGGACTTAATCAATGTCAACTAACCTTTTCACCCAAACACAAAAGAGTACACCTTCTCAGCACCTCATTGAAACTTCTTCAAAATTGACCATATAGTTGGGTACAAATCAAGCTTCAATTGAAACAAGAAAACTGAAATAATCTCTTGTATGATATCACACCACCATGGTCTAAAACTAGACTTAAACAAAAACAAAAATAGAAAAAGCCTACACACACATGGAAACTGAAGAACTCTCTACTAATTGACAAATGGGTTAAGGAGGAAATAAAGAAAGAAATTAAAGTCTTCTTAGAATTCAATAAAAATGAAAGTACAACTTGGCAAATATATGGAACACAATGAAAGAAGTGATAAGAGGAATGTTCATAACACTAAGTGCCTTCATAAAGAAAATGGAGACATCTTATACAAGCAACTTAATGGCACATCTGAAAGAACCGGGGGAAAAAAAAAGAAGAAGCAGACACACCCAACAGGAATAGACAATTGGAAATAATCAAAATCAGGGATGTTATCAATAAATTATAAACAAAGAATCAACAAAAAGGTGGTTCTTTGATAAAATCAACAAGACAGTCAAATCCTTAGCCAAATTAACTAAAATGCAGAGGGGCACTATCCAAATCAACAAAATCAGATATAAAAAAAGGGACCTAAAGACAGACAATCCAAGGACAATCCAAGCAATCATTAGGTTCCACTTCAAAAGCCTATATGCAACAAAATTTGAAAATGTAAATGAAATAGACAATTTTCTTGATAGATTCCATTTAAAAAAAACCTAATCCATGGACTTGGAAAGGAGCAGGGAGAAACTGAGGGAGGGAGGGTGGGATTGGGAGGGAACAGCTGGGATACAGAGTTAATAAATGTAACTAATAATAACAAACAATTTAAAAAAAGGAAAAAAAAAACCTGAATCAAGATCAAGTAAATAAATAGTACTATATCCCCTAAGGAAAGAGAAGCTTTCATCAAAATTATCCAATAAAAAAAAAAAGCCCAGGGGGAAACAGTTTCAGTGCATGATTTTTACCAGACCTTCAAAGAAGAGCTAACACCAACACTCTTCAAACTATGCCACAAAATAGAAACAGAAGGAATGTTACCAACCTCATTCTATGAAATCATATCCACCTTGATAGATGAACTGCACAAAGACCCAACAAAGAAAGAGACCTTTCAGCCAATCACGCTTATGAATATTGATGTAAAAGTTGTTAATAAAATACTCGCAAACCAAATCCAAGAACTCATTAAAGTAGGCTTTATCCCAGGCACCCAGTTGCAGTTCAATATGTGGAAATTCCTCTGTATAATACCCCGTATGAACAAACTGAAAGAAAAAAAAAAACCACAATCATCTCCTCAGATGCCAAAAAAGCATTTACAAAATCAAACATCCAAAGTTGATTAATGTTTTTAAGAGATGAAGGATGCAAAGCACATACTTAATCATAGTAAAAGCAATATGCATTAAGCCTATAGCCAACATCAAACTAAATGGAAAGAAACTTAAATTAATCCCTCTGAAATCAGAGGCAAAACAAGGCTGCCCACTATCTCCTTACCTTTTCAACACAGTACTTGAAGTCCTAGTTAGATCAATAAGAAAACAAAAGCAGATCAAGGGGATAGAAACAGGAAAGGAAGAAGTCAAAGTACCAATATTCACAGATGATACGATAGTATACATAAGTAACACCAAAAAATTCTACCAGAGAACACCATCAGCTGACACTTTCAGCAAAGTAGCTGGATACAGAATTAACTCAAAAAATCTGAAGCCTTCCTGTATACAAAAGACAATCAGGCTCAGAAAGAAATTAGGGAAACAATACCCTTCACAATAGCTACAAATAGTAAAGTACCTTGATGTGACTCTAACCAAGCAAGTGAAATGAAAAAAAAAAAAAAAAAAAAAACATGCAAACAAACACTTCAAGACTCTGAAGAATGAAACTGAAGAAGAAACCAAGTTCTCATGGATTGGTAGTATTAACATAGTAAAAATGGCCATCTTAAGATAAGTAATCTACAGATGCAATGCAATTCCCATAAAAATAAAAACTCAATTTTTGACAGACCTTGAAAAAACAATTTTAAATTTCATATGGAAAAACTAAAAACCTAGAAGAGCTACAATAATCCTGCACAATAAAAGATCTGAAGTATCTCCATCCCTGATCTCAAGCTGTATCGTAGAACAATGTTAATAAAAATGGCATGGTACTGGCATAGAAACAGAATGGTGGGTCAATGGAATCAAATCAAAGATTGAGAAATAAACTCACAGAGCCACAGATATTTGATTTTTGACAAAGAAGCCAAAACCATACACTGGAAAAAAATGGCATCTTCAACAAATGCTTTTTTTTAACTGGAATTCTACATGGAGAAAAATACAAATAGATCCATATTTAGCACTCTGGACAAAAGTAAAGTCCAAGTGGATCAAAGTGGTCAACATAAAGCCAGGCAAACTAATCTTTTCAGAAGAAAAATGGGGAAGAGCCTTGCACTCATTAGCACAGGAGACAACTTCCCAAACAGACCACCAACAGCACAAGCTCTAAGATCAATAATCAATAAATGGGACCTCATGAAAATGAATAGCTTCTGTAAAGCAAAGGATGCTGTCATCAGAACAAAACAACAGCCTATAGAGTAGGAAACAATCTTCACCAACCCTACATCTGACAGAGGGCTAACATCCAGAATATATAAAGAACCCAGGAAAGTAAACACTGAAAAATAAAAGTAATCCAATTTTAAAAATGGGGTACAGAGATAAAGAGAATTCTCAACAGAGGAATATTGATCATCAGAGAATCACTAAAAGAAATGTTCAAAGTCCTTAGTCATCAGGGAAATGCAAATGAAAATGACCCTAAGATTCCATCGTATACCCCAGAATGGCTAAGTCCAAAAACTCAGGGGATAACACAAGCAGGAGAGGTTGTGGAGAAAGGGGAACTCTCCTCCATTGCTGGTGAGAATTTACACATGTGCAACCACTTTGGAAATCAAACTGGTGCATTTTCAGAAAATTAGAAATAGTTCTACCTCAAGATCCAGCTATACCATTCCTGTGCTTATATCTGAAACATGCTCAACCATCTAAAAAGGACATTTGTTCAACTGTGTTCATAGCACATTTATTCATAATGTCCAGAATCTGGAAACAACCTAGATGTCCCTCAACTCAGTTGAGGATATGAAAATTGTGGTATGTTTATACAATAAATACTACTCAGCAATTAAAAACAAGGAAATCATGAAATTTTCAGGCAAATGGATAGAACTAGAAAAGATAATCCTGAGTGAGCTAACCCAGTAGTAGAAAGTCACATATGGTATGTAATCACTTATACGTTGATAATAGCATAATAATATAGGATAAACATACGAAAATCTATAATCCTAAGGAAGCTAAATAACAAGGAGGATTCTAGGGAAGAGGCTTAATCCTCATTCAAAAGGGCAAACAGTAAAGACATTGGATGTAGGAGAAGACAGGGAACAGGACAGGAACCTTCCATAGGGGACCTCCGAAAGGCTCTACCCATCAGGATATCAAAGGAGATACTGAGATTCATAGCCAAAATTTGGGCAAACGTCCAGAAACCTTATGGAAGAAGGGCAAGACAGAAAATTTTGGAGGGGACAAGAGTGCCACAAGAGGACCAACAGAGCCAAATATCTGAGGTCAGAAGCTCCTGCAGAGACTGATGGATCAACAAAGACCATGAATGAAGAGCACCTAGACCCCTTGATCAGATGTAGCCCATGGGCAGCTTCTTTTCCGTGTGGTTTTCTTAGTCAGGAGAGCAGGGGCTGTCTCAGAAATGATCAGTGGCAGGCTCTTTGGTCACCTCTCCCTGTCAAGAAGCTCTTCCTAAGCCACAGAGAAAGATGATCCATAATGTCCTGATGAGACCTGATAGGCTAGGGTCAGAAAATAGTGGAGGACGACCATCCCTATCAGAGGTCTAGGGGAGGGACATGGAGAGGGGAGAGAAAGGGAGGGCTGGATCAGGAGGAAATGAGGGAGGGGGCTATGGCTATATCAGGAATATAATATGAATAAATTATAATAAATAATAATAAAGAAAAAATTAGAAAGATAAAAAGAAGAACTAGAAAAGGGTGAGCTTATTCAGTAGGAAGTCTAAGAGGCTAAAAAATTCTAGGCCTAGATTAGATTGTACAAAAGCTGGAAGCTTCCTGGACTAGGACTAGGTTAGCTGATGGAGCAGTAAGCCTGTGAGACAACAATGAAACATGTGAATAAAAGTTATACTTACAGCCATTATGACAATAAGTTTCTGTATTTCTTAAATTATTGTGTATGGAATTTAATTGAGTATCTTTCTTGGTAGTTATAAACTATGAAGAAATACTTCATCATCTTAGGCCTTATATCAATATTCATAGCAGTGCTATTGAGAAAAGTAAAAAACTGGAAACAAGCCAATTATTCATCAGTAGGAAATTGATATATACTAAAAATTGGCATATCCATACATTGGGATGTCAGAAAAAGCTTAAAGAAATAAAAGTGAATCTTGAAAGTATGATTTTTAATGCATTAAAGCAGACATTCAGATGGAATACTGCATTATTCATTTTTGTGGTGTTATCTTTCTTTTAAAAGTTTTATTTACTTATTACAATTTATTCACTTTTTATACCGCTGCAGCCCCCTCCCTCGTCATCTCCCAGTCTCAGCCACCCTCTTTCTTCTCCTCTTATGCCCTCTCCAAAGTCCTCCCCTTCTATCTGACAATAGCCTATCAGGTCTCATCAAGACTGGCTGCATTGTCTTCCTCTGTGGCCTGGTAAGGCTGCATCTCCCCAGGGGGAGAATATCAAAGAGGCAGCCACTGAGTTTATGTCAGAGATAACCCCAGTACAATTACTGGGAAACACACTTGGAAACTGAGCCACCTATGGGCTTCCTCTGAACAGGGATGAGATTCTAGAAAAGCCCAAATTATAGGGATTTAAAAAAATTACCACTTGTTTTCAGAACCTGGAGACTACTAGAAAGAATTTACCTCAACTTTATTCAGGAAAGAATAGTTTCTAAATCTTTCAGTGTTAATAATATACTTAGGTACATTTGTTAAATTTCACCTATGAATTTAAAAAAGACAACTTCTGTTTTACATGAATGATACCAAGAGATTAAGACAGACATCTTTGAAAAACATTTCCTTGCTCTGAGATGCTACACAATTAGTATTTTTTTTTCTTTTTGGCTTTCAATTTTTTATTATTTTTTATTAATTACATTTTATTCATTTTGTATCTCCCATAAGCCCCTCCCTCCTCCACTCCCTATCCCACCCTCCCTCCCCTTTCTGCATGCATGCCCCTCCCCAAATCCACTGATAGGAGAGGTTCTCCTCTCCTCCTTTCTGATCTTAGTCTATTAGTTCTCATCAAAAGAGGCTGCATTGTCCTCTTCTGTGGCCTGGTAAGGCTGCTCCTCCCTCAGGGGGAGGTGATCAAAGAACAGGCCAATCAGATTATGTCAGAGGCAGTCCCTCTTCCCATTACTATGTAACCCACTTGGAAACTGAACTGCGATGGGCTACATCTGTGCAGGGGTTCTAGGTTATCTCCATAAATAGTCCTTGGTTGGAGTATGAGTCTCTGGGAAGTTCCCTGTGTTCAAATTTTCTTGTTCTGTTGCTCTCCTTGTAGAGTTCCTGTCCTCTCCAGCTCTTACTATTTCCCACTTCTTACATAAAATTCCATTCACTCTGCCGGACAGTTGGCCATCAGGCTCAGCATCTGCTTTGATAGTCTGCAGGGCAGAGGCTTTCAGAGGCCCTCTGTGGCAGGTTCCTAGTTTGTATCCTGTTTTCTTCTTCTGGCTTTCAGAGGCCCTCTGTAGCAGGTTCCTAGGTTGTTTCCTGTTTTCTTCTTCTTCTGATGTCTATCCTCTTTGCCTTTCAGGATGGGGATTGAGCATTTTAGTTAGGGTCTTCTCTCTTGCTTAGTTTCTTTAGATGCACAGATTTTAGTGGGTTTGTCCTATGTTGTATGTCTATATGAGTGAATATAAACCGTGTGTGTCTTTTTGCTTCTGGGACAATTCACTCAAGATGATCCTTTTCAGGCCCCACCATTTACCTGCAAATTTCATGATTTCCTTAATTTTCATTGTTGAGTAATAGTCTATTGTATAGATGTACCAAAATTTCTGCATCCATTTTTCAGTTGAGGGGCATCGGGGTTGTTTCCAGCTTCTGGATATTACAAATAAAGCTGCTACAAACATGGTTGAGCAAATATCCTTTTTGTGTACTTGAGCCTCTTTTGGATATATGCCTAGGAGTGGTGTGGCTGGATCTTGAGAAAGCGTTATTCCTAGTTGTCTGAGAAAGCGCCAGATTGATTTCCAGAGTGGTTGTAAAGTTTACATTCCCACCAGCAGTGGAGAAGGGTTCCCCTTTCTCCACAACCTTTCCAGCATGTGTTGTCACTTGAGTTTTTGATCTTGGCCATTTTGATGGGTGTAAGGTGAAATCTCAGGGTTGTTTTGATTTGCATTTCCCTAATGGCTAATGAGGTTGAGCATTTCTTTAAGTGTTTCTCTGCCATTCGATATTCCTCTATTGATAATTCTCTGTTTGGCTCTGTTCCCCATTTTTTAAGTGGATTACTTGATTTGCTGCTTTTCAGCTTCTTTAGTTCTTTATATAAATATATTGGATATGAGTCCTCTGTCAGATAAAGGGTTGTGATGATTCTTTCCCAATCTGTAGACAGTTGCTTTGTTATGATGACTGTGTCCTTTGCTTTAGAGAAGCTTTTCAATTTCATGAGGTCCCATTTATTGATTGTTGCTCTTAGAGCCTGGGCTGTTGGTGTTCTGTTCAGGAAATTTTCTCCTGTACCAATGAGTTCTAGGGTATTCCCCACTTTTTTTTTTCTAGCCGATTTAATGTGTCTGGTTTTATGTTGAGGTCTTTGATCCACTTGGACTTCAGTTTTGTGCAGGGTGATAAGTATGGATCTATTTTCATTTTTCTACATGTAGACATCCAGTTGGACCAGCACCATTTGTTGAAGATGCTATCTTTTTTCCATTGTATGGTTTTGGCATCTTTGTCAAAGATCAGTTGTCCATAAGTGTGTGGGTTTATTTCTGGGTCCTCTGTTCGGTTCCATTGATCCACCATTCTATTTCTATGCCAGTACCATGCAGTTTTTATAACTGTTGCTCTATAGTACAACTTAAGATAAGGGATGGAGATCCCTCCTGAAGATCTTTTACTGTAGAGAATTGTTTTAGAAATTCTGGGTTTCTTGTTGTTCCATATGAAAGTGAGAATTTTTCAAACTGTTTTGACACAATTAGTCTTAGTCTCAAATGCTGTCAAAAAAAAAAAAAAAAAAAGAATGAACAGAGAACCTATAACACCTAGCCTTGCACTAAAAACTATCCTTAGTTTTATTTTTCCTCTCATAATCTTGCTATAAGTGATGTACTTATGTCAACAATAAAAAGGCATCCTTTTCCAGGATGTTTGGTAATAATAGGCAAGTCTACTGTAGGCTTTATGGCTTAGTAATAAAAAGCAGGAAAACAGGTTTCTGGGGTATGTTGTTGAATAACTTTATATCAGTACTGTCACTGTCATATCTGCATTCAGTTTAATTAGGAACCTATAAATCATATTTTTGTAGTATGACTTTAAAAACATTTAAAAATAAGGTGAATCAGAATAAAAAATAAAAAAGCACATGAGAAATGTTTAAAAATGTTTTGCTTTCTTCATGTTTTGATTCATGTGTATTTATGTACCTGTCTGTACATGCATATATATATATATGCATTTATTATATATATATATTTATTATATATATATAATAAATGTATGTGTCATGTGTAGACATATATAATTAAAAATTATAATACATATTTCTTATATAAATTTAAGTCAAAACTGTTTAAAATATGATGGCCAGTGAAACATACGGCAATAAAATTTTAATGTTGTCATGACCTGCATAACTTAGGGCCTAAAACTGGTTAGAAACAATGAAAGAATGAAGAGTGGACAGATACATAGATGGAAAAGCTAAGTCAGGTCAGCTGGGAACACTCTGATGGAATGGAGCTGCATGCAATACCACACAATCTGAATCTTGGTGTGTTTAGTATACATGAGCGACCCCAAAGATTCAACCAGAGAACTTCTTCAGCTGATAAACACCTTCAGCAAAGTGGCAGGATACAAAATCAACTCAAAAAAATAGAAGCCCTCTTGTATACTAAAGACAAAAAGGCTGAGAAAGAAATTAGGGAAACAACACCCTTCACAATAGCCACTACTAACATAAAGTACCTTGGTGTGACTCTAACCAAGCAAGTGAAAGACCTGTTTGAGAAAAACTTCAAGTCTCTGAAGAAAGAAATTGAAGAAGAGCTCAGAAGATGGAAAGATCTCCCGTGCTCATGGATTGGTAGGATTAACATTGTGAAAATGGCCATCCTGCCAAAAGCAATCTACAGATTCAATGCAATTCCCATCAAAATACCAACTCAATTCTTTACAGACCTTGAAAAAAAGATTCTCAGCTTCATATGGAGAAACAAAACACCCAGAATTTCCAAAACGATCCTCTACAACAACAGATCATCTGGAGGTATCTCCATTCCCGATCTCAAGCTGTACTACAGGGCAACAGTAATAAAAACTGCATGGTATTGGCATAGAAACAGAAAGGAGGATCAGTGGAATCGCATAGAAGACCCAGAAATAAACCCACACACCTATGAATACTCAGTATTTGACAAAGAAGCCAAATCCATTCAATGGAAAAAAGACAGCATCTTCAACAAATGGTGCTGGACCAACTGGATGTCTACATGCAGAAAAATGGAAATAGATCCATATTTATCACCCTGCACAAAACTAAAGTCCAAGTGGATCAAAGACCTCAACATAAAACCAGATACTCTAAATCAGTTGGAAAAAAAAGTGGGAAACAGCCTAGAACTCATTGGCACAGGAGACACCTTCTTGAACAGAACACCAACAGCACAGGCTCTAAGAGCAACAATCAATAAATGGGACCTCATGAAACTGAAAAGCTTCTGTAAAGCAAAAGACACTGTCATCAAAACAAATAGACAGCCTACAGATTGGGAAAGAATCTTCACCAACCCTTTATCTGACAGAGGGCTAATAATATCCAGTATATATAAAGAACTAAAGAAGCAGAAAAGCAGCAAACCAAGTAATCCAATTAAAAAATGGGGAACAGAGCTAAACAGAGAATTCTCGAAAGAGGAAAATCGAATGGCAGAGAAACACTTAAAGAAATGCTCAACCTCATTAGCCATTAGGGAAATGCAAATCAAAACGACCCTGAGATTTCACCTTACACCCATCAGAATGGCCAAGATGAAAAACTCAAGTGATAGCACATGCTGGAGAGGTTGTGGAGAAAAGGGAACCCTCCTCCACTGCTGGTGGGAATGTAAACTGGTTCAACCACTTTGGAAGTCAATCTGGTGCTTTCTCAGACAACTAGGAGTAGTGCTACCTCAAGACCCAGCTATACCACTCCTAGGCATATACCCAAAATTTGCTCAAATACACAACAAGGACATTTGTTCAACCATGTTCGTAGCAGCTTTATTTGTAATAGCCAGAACTTGGAAACAACCCAGATGTCCATCAACAGAGGAATGGATACAGAAATTGTGGTATTTTTACACAATGGAATACTACTCAGCAATCAAAAAGAAGGAAGTCATGAAATTTGCAGGCAAGTGGTGGGATCTAGAAAAGATCATTCTGAGTGAAGTATCCCAGAAGGAGAAAGACAAACTTGGTATATACTCGCTTATATAGACCTACAAGATATGATAAACATAATGAAATCTACACACCTAAATAAGATAAGCAAGAAAGTGGACACAGGTGAAAGTGATTAATCCTCAATTAGAAAGACAAATGGGATGTGCATTGAACGTATGACAGGAGTCTACCACAAAAGGCATCTGAAAGACTCTACCTAGCAGTGTTTCAAAGCAGACACTAAGACTCATAACCAAACCCTCGGCAGAGTGCAGGGAATCATATGAAAGAATGGAAGTTAGTATGATATGGAAAGGTTAGGAGCTCTACAAGGACCAAATATATCCGGGCACAGGGTCTTTTCTGAGACTGACACTCAACCAAGGACGATCTATGGATATAACCTAGAACTTCTGCTCGGATGTGGCCCGTGGTAGCTCAGTAACCAAGTAGTTTTCCAAAGTAAGGGGAACACAGACTATTTTTAACAGGATCTCAAGGGCAGGCTGTTTGACCCCCCCCCCCCCAGGGGAGGAGCAGTCTATTAGGCTACAGAGGAGGACTTTGCAGTCAGCCCTGAAGGTACCTGATAAAACAGGGTCAAATGAAAGGGGAGGAGGTCCTCCCCTATCAGTAGACTTGGAAAGGGGCAGGGAGGAGACCAGGGATTGAGCGCGGGGTTGGGGAGGGAATGAGGGAGCGGGATACATCTGGGACACAGAGTTAACAAAATGTAACTAAAAAGAAAAATAAAATAAAAAAAAAGAAAATGAATAAAGTGTAATTAATAAAAGTTAAATAAAAATTAAAAAAAAAAACATTGGCCATCCCACAAGCTCTCTATATATCAGGTCACACAGCATTGTCTTTTATGAGTGCCTTTTTAATTTTGACTTGTGTTAAATGCTGATGCACCTCGAAGCATATTCTGGGGTTTCTTTTCTTTAGAAGGTCAGACATATTTTACTGTATATGTACATTGCATTTTGCTTATCCACTCATTTAGTGTTGAGGCTATTTTATTACATGTCTCTGTTTGGAGAATTTTGCTGCTATGACATGGCCAAACAAATGTCCCTTAAAGATCTGCATCAAATAATTTCAATAAATTGAGAAAGTAAAAAGACAAAAAAAAAAAGGAAAAATTTTTCAAAGAAATAATGGATATTTTAATTTTCTAGTAATAAAAATAAAACAAAGTAAAAGAATACAAAATTTATTATTTGTCTTCATCAGTATAAACCTAATAGCATTGTTTTACACAAGGCTTTAGATTCTGAAAAGGAGCATACATGTATGTTTATTTAAGAAATAGGGAAAATTAAATGTCTGTAGTTCAGCTGCTTCTTCCTTAGCAGGTGGCAGGTAAAAATGGGCACTAGGGTCCAGGGCTGCTGGCATTGACAAAAGAGACAGAGGATACTGCCATTTCTTTATTGTTCAGGCAGTCATGATACTGGATGATCCACTCATGTTGTGGGGACACAGGAATATAAAAGTGTGCATGTACGCACACATGTGTCTGTCTGTTATAAATTAAATAATACCCCCAAACATTGATGCATTATTTATGTGGTGTACTTTTACAAAACACACCTAAAGGCAGTTTGGTTCTTCCACTGACAAACAAATTGACAAACAAAATATACAACAGATCCTTCCCCCACTGCTACAGAATGACAAACTGTATCTGGACTTATGCCTTTAAAGTTGTTCTTAGGCTGGAGGCAAATGTGGTCTTGAATTTCTAATGAGAATATGCTGCAGTTCTTTTTCAAGCAAGATCTTCCCTGTATGAAGAATGAGGAACAGCAACATTCCTTGTTCCAGTTTCCTACACAAATGCAATTATGGGTCAAGGAAGAGGAACAATCAATGTAGAGGCTTTAGAAAGTGATTAATTCTTTCAAATCTCAAAAAGTCTTAAAGCCTAGTGTCTAATAATAGTAGCTAACATTTTGGAAGTACTTACAACATGTCAGAGAAGCTTGTAATTGTTCAACACAAATAGAGCTTTTTAATCCTCATAAAGACTAGTAAGCTTCGAAAATGAGAACTAAACCAAAGTAGTCTTGCTTAAAGTTCAGGGCCTAAGGCCCTGTGCATATTGGCAATTATATAAATTTTCAATTCAGAAAACTGTGCATTACATATTTCATCAGCAAATCAGCAACCTTGTAACTGTAAGCAGGTAAAATATTGAACTGCACTTCTCGTCAATGAAATGAAAAATACTAGCAATTTAAAGTCATTAGAGAGAACAACAGTATCAAATGTTGCAGATATCAAAGAAATAACACATTGGAAAATGTCAGCTGGATATTATCCGAATAAAGGTGTCACCTTAATCAAGTGGACAGCCTTTGGAGGAGATCAGAGGAAAGAAGAAGAATAAGGTTTAGATATTCATCATTTCTTGGTTCCAAATTTCTGTTCTCTTTACTTGCCCAATTTGTTTTAAATGTGGTATAAGTGACCTACTCTTACTAGCACTGAGTTTCTGAAGTTATTTCCTTATATATTTTTATAGATTTACCAAATTTTATGGTGGCACCTATTATATTCTAATAATATAGTAAATTGAATGCAGTTTGATGCAGTGATGGGAAGTGAGGTCAGAATAGATGGATACAGAAAGGAAACGGGAAGGAATGAGGTGGAAAGAGTAAGTAGAGAAACTCCTTATCTAAGTTTAACAGGTAAGGTATGTGCACAGAAAGACAAAGATTTTAAAGGAGATATCATAATGACTTTTCTATTGCTGTGATGAGACACCATGACCAAGGCATCTCATAGAAGAAGTAGTTTATTGGGTGCTTTTTTTTACAGTGTCAGTGAAATAGAGTCTATGAAAAACAGATTTTAATAAATAGATCTTCCTTTCTAAATTTTAACTTTAGTAATGATTTTATTATATTTAATATAATATGGCCTTCTTTCTTGGTAGTATTTTGTACGATGTTAACTTTTAATGATCTGTTTTGACTCTTCGTGATTAATGAATAAATGACTAATTGGTAGAACAAAGGAATGCAGCAAATACTAATTGAGGATGTCAAATATTTAATGTTTCATGTATAATATATATAATTTATGTACTTCTTAGATGGAAACTGAATGTAGTTTTTCAGTGTGAGAAGAAATCACACACTTAAGTGACTTGCCTTTGAATGAAAAACCTTGGTTTTCTATGGGCTTCTGCTACCTATGCAGATAAAAGTGCCCAGGTCAATGGCTTACAAATAACAACCATACATTTCTTCTCATAACATACTTACCAATATCAGTTGAGGTAAAAAGTGTTAGTTAAATTACACAGTACCTTTGTGTGTTCATCTTTTGTACTTGTGTTTTTCATTGTAACTAACCAAATGCTATCTCTGCAATGGAAATATAACATCGGGATTAAGACTATATTAAAGCTAAACCAGATCTTTGAGTAACGTTTAATTACACATTTTTTAGTTTTGTTATTTTATTTTAGTTTTGTATTCTTTAATTTCTTAACATAAATTGGGCCAAATACATATATCCACCTCAGAGGCACGAGACTGAATGAGATAATACATTATAACACTTTCATGTACTATGCATGTATACATTATCATTGAGTACCTAGAAGTAACCTATTTTATTTCCAGTTTACAAATAAGAGTCAGAAGCTTGGATGCTGCTACCTGCCTTTAACTAAAGCTGAATTTAAGGTCAGTATGGACTACAGAAGATTTGACCAAGTCCAGTGAAATGGTTATCATGTTAAAAATTTTAAACCAGGCCCTTTGAAAACTCTAACTTCCACATAATTTGTTCATTCTTTGGGAAAAGTTGATTCATTGTATAATATAGTTATTTTTGGAGACTGCGTTTTTCACTCTCCACTAAACACACACACAAAGGCAATATATTTATTATATTCAGAAGCAAGCCCACCTACGTAGAGCCTGTGATATAAAATTGAGTGGGAATAGAGATAATTGCCTCATTTTATTTCCAGATGTTTATATTTATGACATATGTTTATTTTCACATCACTTAACATAATGTATTATACTATAGTGCCATGCCATCCAAATGTATTCAGGGACAACAGTAATCACATAATCTGGGGATTTGCTAAAAATGCAAAACATCAGACCTGATATCAAATATACTGAAGGAGAATTTTCCTGTTAGTTATTTTCAGTATATTGAAATAACTTGATTCTCTGAGAATTACTGTGATAAACAACAAATACAAACAAATTTTTGATTTAGTTGAAATTTCATACTGCCCCCAAATTTAGACATCAAACTGAACTAGATAATTATTATTTTTCAAAGAAATAACAGGCTTTATTTTATTTTATTTTGATTTGGAATGCATTTTTATTAATTAAATTCATATATGAGTCACAGACCCCTCCCTCCTCTCCTCCTCAGGCCCACTCTCTCTCTTGCATCTCCTCTTCCTTATTACTCAGAATAGGGGAGGTCCCAACCCCAACACCCCAGCACATCTATTCACCTGAAGACTGAGTACATCTTCCTCCCCTGTGGCCTTGTAGGGAAGTATCATCAAAAAGAAGTGATCAAAAAGCAGGCAACATAGTCTCTGTCAGAGATATCTCCTACTCCCCTAGCTAGTGGACTGACATGAAGCCAAAGATGTCCATCAACTTATCTTCTTGGGGTCTGAACATTGTATTATGTCTATATTGTACTATATGACTAATATCCACTTGTAAGTGAGTACATAGTATCTATGTCTTTCTGGGTCTGTGTTACCTCACTCAAGATGATCATATCTAATTCCATCTGTTTGACTGCAAATTTCATGATTTCCTGGTTTTTAATTGCTGGGTAGTATTACGTTGTGTAAATATATCACATTTTCTTTATCCATTCTTCAGTTGAGGGACATCTAGGTTGTTCCCATATTCTGAGTATTATGAATAAAGGTGCTATGAACATGGTTGAACAAATGTCCTTGTTGTATGGTGGAACATCTTTCAAGTAAATGCCCAGGAATGTTATAGCTAGGTCTTGCATTATGGCTGTTCCCAGTTTTCTGTGAATGAACCAAGACTGATTTCCAAAGTGGTTGTACAAGTAATATTATATATTCTTGCCCAGCATGTTTTTAAGTCATGATGTGTTTTAGAATATTATAGAAAGCCCTTTCTGCATCTTCTGATGTGATTAGATCAACTTTCCTTTATTAACTGATGTAATAGGTCACATTTTAGATCTAGATATAGTGAACTGTTCTCAAATTGTCTTGTTTTTCGATTTTTATTAAAATCCTGTTTTCTCTGATAGAAATACGACTTCTTTTATTTTTGTATTAGAAAAAAATGATACATACATACATATAAAACTGGGTAATATTTTCTTTTCAAAATACTGTATTAGCTACTACTCCTCTTCCTGTGATAAAATCACCATGACCAAAAGCAACAGAAAAGAAGAATTAATTTTGTTTTATGGTTCCAAAAGTTGGTACCCATCATCATGGGGAGGGATGGCAGCAAGCAACAGGTAAATTACAAGGTAATCTCTAATCTAAAAATTCTGGTCTTAGTAACCTATTTTCTTGAGGGAATCCACATCTTCTAAAGGTCCCATATTCTCCCAAACCAGCACCACCCAATAGGAAACAACATATGAGCTTGGGAGATAATCTACTTTCAAGCCATAGCGCACACGCTCCTACACACACACACACACACACACACACACACACACACACACACACACACAC
>NW_026596445.1:298820-324046 GCF_907164565.1 Psammomys obesus | reverse complement strand
CACACACACACACACACACACACACACACACACACACACACACACACGGTTACTATCTTTCACCAATACAGCTTAGTAATAATTCACATACAACATTTTGAGGACTTGACCAAATATTTTAAGAGAAAGGTTTAGTAAAGAGATAGTAAAACTTCTGTCTTACAAAAGGTAACTGTAAGAGAGTATCAAATTTGTTCAGTTATACAGCAGTCTAGTGTCTAATTATAATTTTCAGAACTGCTGCATGATCTACTTTTACTATAGTGCACTGCATTTATTAATTCTAAATGGCTGTGTAAATTTAAAGAATAGTGGATGAAATCCAGGATGGTGATGACCAGTATGTATCATATCTGAGGGGCAGAGGATCTGAAACTCCAAAACCAGTAAGTGGATAGGCAGCTGCATCCAGAACATCAACTAGGACCTTCCAGGACTAGAAGATCATCCCATAAATTTGATACCAATTGGATTCAAGCTGCCCAAGACAGTCTCCTGGGTCTGGGAGTAGCAAAATGTATACCCTTTGCACTTTCCACACATGCTGGTAAGTGATGAGCCCCAGGTCCAGGGAAGCACATGTAAGCTAGATTAAAGATGACTTAGCTCAGATGAATCTAAGTAGTAGGAACACAGAGTCTGGCAACCCAGATCCCTTTGGAGGCACCCCACAATTGCCACACATGCTTGAGGCCTATCAAGGCATCTGCTCAAGCACAGTCCCTGCACCCCCACCTGAGATTACACACCTCCCTTCAAGGCACTCCTATTATCACCCCAGCTTGGGCTGCATCTGAATTTCTAGCACCCATTATTATTCTCTTGAACTTCTCTCTACTTCCTGAAGACTACTCCAGACTCCAGGACAGGTGTACCCAGTCTTCAGTACAGGCTCCTGGAACAAACAGCCAAGGCTAACAGTGATGACTACGGTCAGTGTAAGAACACGATCAACAAAAACCAGGACATGATGGCTTCATCAGAAAGCTTAAAAATCAATTGATACACTAAGGCAGCTGAATGAAAGGAAAATGATCATAAATCTATGATTATTCAGTTATTATATACACATAAAGAAGAAGTGAACAAATCTCTGAAAGAAATACAGTCAAACAAATAGAGACCATCATAGACAGATACGAATCCACAATCAAACAGGTGAAAGACATGAACAAAATAGTTCAAGACATGAAAAATGAATTAGAATCAATAAAGAAAACATGATTGAGCAAATGTCCTTGTTGTATATTCGAACATCTTTTGGATATATGTCTAGGAGTGGTATAGCTGGATCTTGTGGAAGCACTATTCCTACTTGTCTGAGAAAGCACCAGATTGATTTCCAAAATGGTTGTATAAGTTTACATTCCCACCAGCAGTGAGTAGGGTTCCACTTTGTCCACAACCTCTCCAGCATGTGTTGTCACGTGAGTTTTTCATCTTGGCCATTCTGATGGGTGTAAGGTGAAATCTCAGGGTTGTTTTGATTTTCATTTCCCTGATGACTAAGGATGTTGAACATTTCTTTAAATGTTTGTCTGTCATTCAATATTCCTATATTGAGAATTCTCTGTTTAGCTCTGTTCCCCATTTTTTAATTGGATTAATTGATTTGTTGCTGTTTAACTTCTTGAGTTCTTGGCCTGCTCTTTGATCGCCTCCCCCTGAGCGGGGAGCACCCTTACCAGGCCACAGAAGATGACAATGCAGCCACTCCTGGTGAGATCTGATAAACCAGGATCAGAAGGAAGGAGAGGAAGACCTCCCCTATCAGTGGACTTGGGGAGGGGTATGCATGGAGAAGGGATGGAATGTGGGATTGGGAGGGGAGGAAGGAGGATTTATGAGGGGATACACAGTGAATAAAGTGTAATTAATAAAAATTGTAAGTAAATAAATAAATAAACTTTATTTTTTTTGGCCTAGAGGAACAGATTAGCACTGCAGATAATGTTCTATTATGCCTGTGTAGTTTACTTTCCTTGAGGATCTGTCCTCCAACCTGTGAGCCAGCTGTTCCTTGTCATTAAACCTGGAAGCATTAGCAATGACTCACCTAACCCAGACTTCTTGGGCTTGGCTAAATAAATGTATTTAAAGGTATTCTATTCTATATATGGTCCAAGATTCAAAAGCATTTCTAGAAATATTGCTACAAGTAACCCTCTTATTCAGTTTATTTGTTTTAAATTGTTCCTTTGAACTTTTTTTCTGATAAACTGTTAAAATTTGAAATGAGCAGGCCTGGTTTGTATAGCTACATAAACACTGATATTCAGAGCTAAAATCTTGCTTCTTTAATAGTGGAAATGGGCTTATGGATCATTTATGTCAGTGCTTCTCAACCTTCCTAATGCTGTGACACCTTAATACAGTTCCTCATGTTGTAGTGACCACCAATGGAAAAAATATTTTTATGTTACTCCATAACTGTAATTCTGCTACTGTTATGAATCATAATATAATTTTTTTTGGAGATAGAGTTTTGCCAAATGGTTTACGACCCCATCTTTGAGAGCTGCTGACTTAGGTGCTCTCAATGGAAAAACTTAAGCTGGTAAATTCGTATATGGATGATGTCTTCATACAAGTTTTAGTGCTCTGAGTAGATATAGTACTTGGCAGTTTATAATCTAAGAGTTCTTATAAGAAGAAATGATTTAGGCTGGAGAAATGGCTCAGTATATAAGAATACTGGCTGCTTGTTCAGAGGAACTATATTCAATTCCAGACATCCACATGCTAGCTCATAACTTTCACTCTAGTCCCAGGACCTCCCTGGGCATGAGATACATACAGGTATGCATACGTACATGCAGACAAAACACCCATGCACATTAAATAAATAAACATAAATGAATAAAGATAGATAGATAGATAGATAGATAGATAGATAGATAGATAGATAGATAAAAGAAATGCTTAGAAAAGACCTGACATAGAGGAAGAAGATCTAGGCAGTCCTGATGAGACCTAATAGGCTAGGGTCAGGCAGTAGGGGAGAAGGATATTAGCCATAAAGTACAGGATAACCGTGCTATAAACCACAGACCCAAAGAAGGTATTTTACAAGGAAGACCCACATGAGGACGCTTAAATCTCACTCAGAAAAGGAAATAAAATAGTTATTAGAGGTGAATGGAGGGAGGAAACTGGGTAAGAGAGTGGATGGGGGTAAGCAGGAGTGGCAATTAGGAGCAGGGAGAGCAGGGGATAAGGCAGGGTGAGAGAACAGAAATTAGAGGTGGGGACCATCTATAGGATTTGCCAGAGATCTGGGATAGGGGAGGCCCAAGAAAGTCTATTGGGGTCACCATTACTGAGACTCCTATCAGCAGCAGATATGAAGCTTGTATTGGCTACCTTCTGTAGCCAAGCAGGGCATCCAGTGGAGGGATAAATATACCAGTCCACCCACAAAATCTTTGACTCTAAATTTGTCCTGCTGAAAAGATGTGCAGGGACAAAGATGCAGCAAAGACTGAGGGAATGGTCAACCAAAGACTGATCTTACTTGAGACCCATCCCGTTGGAGAGAACCAATCCCTCACACTATTAATGATTCTCTGCTATGCTACAGGAGCCTAGTGTCACTCCTCTGAGAGACTTCACTCAGTAGTTGATGGAAACAGATGCAGAGATGCAGAGCAAAACATTAGATAGTGTTCAGGGAGACCCATGGAAGAGTTGAGGGAAATGACTGAGGGAGCCAGAGGAGTCAAGGACTCCACAAGAAGACCTACAGAGTAAACTAACCCAAGCCCATGGGAGCTCAAAGAGACTGAACCACCAACCAGAGAGTGTGCATGAGCTTGTCTGTGTCTCCAGCACAGATGTAGCAAAAGTGCAGCTTGGTCTTTATTGGGTTCCATTACAACTAAAGAAGGGGCACTCTCTGACTCTGATGCCTCCCTATGGATCCTGTTCCTTTAACCTGACTGCCTTATCTGGTCTCATTTGAAGAGGATGTGCCTATTAGGATATACTTTTAAAATGTCATGCAGTCAACAGATCTGATAAGAGAGATGTATTGGATGGAAGGAAAAGGGAATGGAGTTAGGCCCTGAGTGTGAGTGGGCCATGAGGATAGAGAGATAAAGAGACAGAGATTAACAAAGAGTGACAGTGGGAGAGTGTAGGAGAGGAGAAAGAGGATCATGGTGGGTGCCCCAAGGGAAGAAAACAAAGCACAAGAGAGAGACAAGGTGGTGGATTTCTTCCTTTATATCTGGTGCTCAGTTGAAACACTGCTGCCATACACCTGGCACCTAGGACCTGAATGTGATAAAATCATATGTTGCTAGGCAACCGAAAAGCACACTGCCTATATGCTAACACTCCTCCCTTTTTCTATAATTAAAAAAAAATGAGGAGCTATGGAAGGGTGGCAAGGCAGGAATGTGGACACTGTACTGCTTCTCATGCAAGGCAAGTTAGAGCATATAAATGCCTGTTCATTGGAAGCAGCTCTTGGCTGCCATGCAAAGGGAGGAGAGAAATAGAAACAGAGTGGTGGGGGGCAAAAATGTCCAGATTATATGGTGAAGACAAGGGGAAGCCCCTGCCCTGGAATGTTCACTGTAGAGGATAAAGTCTGTCAGCCATGCCCAGAAACAGATAGGGACTGAGGACTATTGGGAGAACCTAGAGTTGTTTGTCCAGGGTCTGACGCACAACATTCCAGCCTATTGTTGATAATAAATGGATAAAGGACAAAGAAATCAGTCACCTTTGGCTACTTCCTGCTGAGATTGGGGAAGCAATGGGGACAGGGGGCAAAAGGCTGAAATGTTGGCCAAACCCAGGAGGAGCAGGCTGCTCTATTTGTTGTCTAAGAACTGAGATTTTTCTTTTGGCTGGGAGGGAAGGTGCAGGGTCAGCTTGATGCAGCCTGCAAAGTGAGACTGGAGCACCTGTGGGTATCTGCTTTGGAGCTCCCATGGATGTAGGAAACGCCTGGCAGGATAATGGATTATATATATACATATTTGTGTGTGTGTGTGTGTGTGTGTGTGTGTGTGTGTGTGTGTGTATACACATATACATACATACATATATGTGGGCAGAAGACAAAGTTAAGTAGGTTAGGAAGAAAATTTCTTTTAGGTGTACATTTGAAACTCTTAGAAGACTTAGCCAAAAAGAAAAAATTAGAGCAAAGAAAAGAAAAAGCTTAAGCATAGGAACCTCCATTTACCCCATTGCTGGCAGTAATTAAAAAGGTTTTGTTTTGTATCTGTCATCTAATGGATATTAAAGCCAAGTTTGTTTGCAGAGGTGTGTAAACTTAGATGTCCTTAAGGAGGGTGCTAGGCATAAGGATATGAAATTATCCAGTAGTCACTCCAGAGAAGAGCCAGATTTTGAGGCAACCTCCCCCCCCCCCAGTACAGGAGAACCAGAGATGCAATGGCACAAGCTGGAAGAGCAAGTGGTCACAAGCTGTGCCAGGGGCCATGTGACAGAAGCCCAAGAGACACAGTCTCACCTAGTACTAGGATTTTCAACAAGCAAGAAAAGGAAGCCAGAAACCATACTGATATAAAAAGATTCACCCAGAGAAAGGTGCCTGTATTAGGGTATGTGAGAAACAATAACCGTGTCCTTGAAGGCAGGGATTGTCTCTGCTCCCCTGTGAATCAGAGAGGTTCCAGATGGTCAACAGTCAGTCTTTCAGACAAAAGGGAACATTTACACTACCATGGAGGGGAACTTACCAATCAGCCAATGTTGGCTTCAGGAATGTAGCAATCAGGTAATGAGAAAAGGGGAGTCCCCAAAACAAGAAAATGGATAAGAATCCCACCCTTTCAGAAAGGCATTAAGTGGGAAACTTAAGATGTTGATTTTGACAGTACTTATCTGGATTCCATTTGATCTGAGAGGTGGATTCACATGGATTTCCTGTAGCTTACACGAATCCCTTTTAATTACACATAGGAGATAATCTTTAGACACATTAGCATCACCATTGAAATCTGTAGTGAAATATACATTGTTGACAAAGGCAGTAGACATACACCTTTGTATTAACAGTACAAACATTCTTTTAAGGTGAGCTCTGGGAAGGCAGCAGCCTTCCATTACTAGAAAGGGAGAAGGGCTTCTTTCCTCTATCCAGAAGACTGGATGTATATAAGTCCAGCACAATGAGAAACAACTTTTAAATACATATTTAAAAGACAAACCAAAGGAGATTAAAACCCTGAGCTTGGAACCATGATAGTGGATCATATAGTAAAATGTTTTTATCAGAGTTATATTAAGAAATCAGAGCTCTAGTGATGAATGCCACAGCTCTGAACAGTTAACACAATAGGATAGCAATGGAAAGAAAAATGAAGCATTTTGGTCTATTTTCTTTCATACCTTCCAACCTTCATAACTTGCATTTACAAATCTTTTGTTTTTATTTTTTAAATTTATATATTTTAATAAATTACAGTTTATTTTCTTTGTACCCTAGCTGTAGCCCCCTCCCTCATTCCCACCTAACCCTACCTTAGCAGCCTCATCTCCTTCCATTCCTCGCCCCAATTCCACTAATAGGGGAGGTCCTCCTCCCTTTCCCTCTGACCCTAGCCTATCAGGTCTCATCAGGCCTGGCTGCCTGGTCTTCCTCTGTGGCCTGGTAAGGCTGCTCCCTTCTCAGAGGGAGATGACAAACAGCCAGCCACTGAGTTCATGTCAGAAACAGCCTCTGTTCTCATTACTAGGAAACCCACCTAGAGACTTAGCTGCACCTAAACTTGTATAACCGCTTTGGAAATCAATCTGGTACTTTCTCAGACAATTAGAGATAGGGTTTCTTTAAGATCCAGCTATAGAATTCCTTGGCATATATCCAAAATATGCTCAAGCATACAACAAGGACATGTTCTTAGCAGATTTATTTGTGATAGCCAGAAGTTGGAGACAATCCAGATGTCCCTCAGCTGAGGAACATATACAAAAATTGTGGTACATTTACACAATGGAATACTGTTTGACAATTAAAAACAAAGAAGTCATGAAATTCTCATACAAATGGTGGGAACTAGGAAAGATCATCCTGAATGAGGTATCCCAGAAGCAGAATGACACACATGTTATATACTCACTTATAAGGGAATATTAGAAATATAATATAGGATAAATCAAACTTCTTTGTTTACCTAAAGAAGCTAAGCAAAAAGGAGGACCCTAGATAAGATGATCAACCCTCACTGAAAAAGGCAAATGGGAGAAAACAGGGAACAATTCAGTAGCCTACCACAGAGGGCATTTACCAATCTTAAAACACATTCTTAGACCCTCAAACACTCTTAGAAACTTTCCTTCATAATATTCTTTTACCAACCTTGAAACAACTTTTAAGCTCTCAAACATTCATAAGTTGCATTTAACAACCTTAAAACACCTTCTTAGTCCTTCAATCTCTTAGATCCCCATAACTTAAATGTCTGAATCCTTAAGAACTTTTCTGTATACCATGAGACATAGGTGAGACTGCCATGAGCATTTATTGACCATTAGCTAAAGGAATGATAAAAAAATATCTGAGACTTGTTTTTTTTTTTTTGTTTTTTTGTTTTTTGTTTTTTTTTTGAGTCTGGTAAGAAAATATACTGTGTCTAGACCTGACAGCAGGAACTGTAGGAGTGAGGCTTAAGGCCTGGTTTTAGCCGTCAACATAATCAGAGACCTGAGAAGGATAAATTGTAATCTAAATGAATCTATGTATTTAGCAAAATGACAGAGATGACTGGTGAGTCCATAGCCCACTACCTAGACAGTTTTCCTATGTCTCCTTTGCAACATGATCAGACAGTCTGGTAATTAAGTATGGAGAATCAGAAGGTGTTTGTTTGTTTGTTTGTTTGTTTGTTTGTTTTTCCTGTAGAAGGATAAAATGTGAAAGATTGACCTCACCTCATTTTCTGCAATGTGAGACAATAACACTCAGGGTATCCAGTTTGTCCACAGTTCAGGCTGGGTCTTAGCCAATTGGGGTAGTTTTGCCCAGTGGTTAGAATACCATAATCCTGGCTGGCTGCAGGAGAGGGTAGGAAAAAAAAAAGTCTATGTGGGAAAAAAAGGCATATGTAGAACTTAGCCAGAAGCTGAATTTAGGATGACAGACAAACCTTAAGAGCTGGTGGTGTAGGCAGAATGCTTTATTGGTTTTGACCCACTGGCAGAGGTGCTGCAGTGTTCTAGTCTCCTCCCACTAGTCCCAGCACAGCATGCATAGTGGGTCCTATGTGTAGGTAGATAGACAGGTGGGGACAATCCTTCTTCAGAAGTGCTGGAGATGAGGTTGAGGGAATGTTGAGAACAATTGAGAAGTGGGTAAAGAGGGGTTCCAGTGTATTTAAACACTACTAGAAGATCCCCCACTGGTCATGGCACATGTGCTGAGTCTTAATGTGCCAAGATTGGTATCCACGTGGGACCTCCCCCTTCTCTGTGGAGGAGAAGAAAGGATGAGGGGGAAGGAATGTGTGAGGGGGGAGTAGAAGGAGAGGAGAGTGTTTGCTATCAGGATGTTAAATTAATAAATAAATTTAAAAGAAAAAAAGGAATAAACAACAAAACAGAAACAACAACAAAAAAAGATTTTTTCATGTTTTGAACATAAATCATTATCTAACAAGGTTACCAAGAAGGTTTACTGATGTTGCACATATAATAGGTCTCTTATGATGCTGGGCATAGAAATATGTAATGAGTTAAGCTCTTATATGCCTCCCAGAATTTCTTGCATTAAAGGCATGGTCCCTTCATAATGGGCTTTTCAAAGTGTAATGAGTTAAGCTCTTATATGCCTCCCAGAATTTCTTGCATTAAAGGCATGGTCCCTTCATAATGGGCTTTTCAAAGTGGTATCCTAATTTTATTCACAACCCAATTCAACTTCAGGAGGAAAGGGTTTATTTTGGATTACAGGTTGCCATAATTTGTTTTAATGTGACAAGCCTATAACAAGAAAACTTCAAACTGAAAAAATATCTTTGTTGGACTGGCCTGTGTCCAAGTATGAAGAATTTTCTTAACTGCTAACTAATGTACCAGGGACCTACCCACTTTGGGTAGTGTTATACTTAGGTACATTAACCTTGGCTTTGTAAGAAAGTCAGAAAGAAAGCCAGAGAAAGTAAAGCAGTTAGCAGCATTCACTGGTGGCTCCCCTTCAGTTCCTGCCCTTGTTTCCCTTGATAATCACATGTAACTGGTATATCAAACAAGCCCATTCTTCTTCCAATTTGTTTTGGTCAAATTTTTATAACAGCAACAAAAAGAAAACTGTGATACCCATCATAGTCTGTCGTCAATGGAAGCCAGGGCAAAAGCTCAAGGAAGGCAAATTTGGAGGAAAGAAATAAGACAAAACAATGGAGGAGGAGTACTTACTTAATTTGCCTTTCTTATATAGCTCAGGCTCACTTGCCTAGAAATGGTAAAGCCCATAGTGGGATGGGCCCTCATCCATCAATTATCAATAAAGAAAATGCCACATAAATGTGGGGATTAGGATACGGGAGAAGGAGGCTGAATAGCAACAAATCCCATACAGAATCCTGGTAAGTAGACCCTGGCAAACAGACTCAAAGATGCAGATCTAACTTTATTATCCAGTGTAACAGCCTTTAAATGATTGAAAGGATTCTCAGATCATCCCGTGCTAGTTTCTAGCACTAGTAACAATCAACCACGTTGGTGCAACTATAAGAAAATGTGGGAGATGTGGGAGGACGGTCACCTTAGGAGACTCCTTAAAGAAAAGGGAAGCAGCTACCACCTTTGCTTCAGATCAATTTTGAGACGTCACTACTTTGCTAGGAGTCCCCAGTGGATCAACACTGTGTGCAATGGATCAGGATCTTTTGAAGAGTTGTAGGAGTCATAAATGCTACAATTGTCATTCCCCATGGGCCTCCAAAAGGCTTACCTCAGCATTCCCCACATCTAGATATGCGCACAAACCAATCTTATAGAAAAAAATTCCTCAACTGAGGCCTCACTGGGTCAAGTATGAAACTGAAACTAACTGTAGCAGTTGATTGGGTCTTTGAGGCAGAGGTTCTCAACCTTCCTAATGCTGTGAACTTTTAATACAGTTCTTCATTTTGTGATGACCCCGGCCATTATTTCATTGCAGTATCATAACTGTGATTTTGCTAGTGATATGGACCATAATGAAAACATCTGATATGCAGAATATTTGGTATGTGACCCCCAAAGGGGCCATGACTCACAATTTGAGAACCATTATCTTAAGAGATAGGGTAAGCACATCTCTGAGGATGAACACTTGAAGTATATATACTGGCTTCAAACGCTTACCATGTCTCTCGCATTACTGTCTGGACTCTATTTTATTTTATTTTATTAAGTTTTTGAGACAGGGTTTCTCTGTACAGCCTTTGTTGTCCTAGACTCTCTTTGTAGACCAGGGTGTCCTCATAGCGATCTGCCTGGCTCTGCCTCCCTGAGTGGTGAGATACAGGCATGTGCCACTGTGCCTAGATTGTCTAGTCTCTATTTTATCAGCAACTCCTCTAATATATGCTCTCCACAAAGAGATTTGTTTTTCACAGACCTTGAACCAAATGGGAGCAAGTGGTCATGGACTAAATAAAATCTTGGGAACCAACAATTCACTTTTATATGCTTTGTTTTCACAGCAAAGGAAGACTGATAAGCACAGAAAATATACACAAACACTTTTTGATTGCTCAAGAAGATATACATAGAGTGAAGAGCTTAAGATAGCCTGAATATAACTCCATTTTGAAATAAAGATCTTGACTGGGAACTGAATTCAGGTACCAGGAAATATCACAGAATGTACACCTGACAGAAAACAAAGTTAACTCTCCTAGCAACAGCCTCCAGGAAATATAACAGAATAAATGTTTCATAGAAAAAAGAGACAAATTCCCTGGCAATAATCAATGGGAATCGGTTGAGAATCGGGTGGGAAAATTCTTCCCAATGTTTCAGATATGGTTTAGAAAAATAGCCATTATGATTATATGCCTTAGCCATTGTGATTATGTGCCTCAGAAAAGGTCACCCCGCCCTGCTAAACTTCACCCAATTCTGTAATGCCAAGGCTTATGCCCCCCTGCTTGCTGCTATGGAAACCCGCGGCTCACAGACTTTCCCTTTAAAAATCCTGTTCACTCAGAGCTCGGGGTCCCACTTCTCTACTGCTGCGCCAGTGAGACTTGGGTCCCGAGTTCGATCGCTCTCATAATAAAGCTCTCTTGCAATTGCATGGAGTCGTCTCCTGGTGGTCTCTGAGGGTCCTCTTCCTCTTCCATATGATGCTAGCTTATCATATCTCATCAGGACTGGCTGAATTGTCCTCCTCTGTAGCCTGGCAAGGCTGCTCCCCCCTCAGAGTGAGGTGATCAAAGAGCCAGCCACTGAGTCCATGTCAGAAACAGTCCCTGTTCCTCTTAATAGGGAAACCCACTTGGATATGGAGCTGTCATGGGCTACATCTGAGCAAGGGTTCTAGGTTATAACCATGGGTGGTAATTGACTGTAGTATCAGTCTCAGAAAAGACACCTGTGCCCAGATATTTTGTTTCTGCTGTAATCCATGTGGAGCTCCTGTCCTCTACAGGTCTTACTATCTCTTACTTCTTTCATAAGATTTCCTGCACTCTGCCCAAAGTTTGGTTATGAGCCTCAGCATATGCTTTGATACACTGCAAGGTAGAGTCTTTCAAAGGCCCTCTGTGGTAGGCTCCTGTGCTATTTCCTGTTTTCTTCTTCTTTCAATGTCCATCCCTTTTGTCCTCCTGAGTGAGAATTAATCATCTTACCCAGGGACCTCCTTCTTGCTTAGCTTCTTTAAGTGTACAAATTTTGTGTGTTTATCTTATTATATGTCTAATATTCACTAATAAGTAAGTATATGCTGGGTGTGTTTTTCTGCTTCTGGGATACTTCACTCAGGATGATCTTTTCTAGATCCCACCATTTCCCTGAAAATTTCATGATCCCCTTGTTTTTAATTGCTGTGCAATATTCCATTGTGTAAATGTACCACAATTTCTCAATCCATTCCTCATCTGAGGGACATCTGGGTTGTTTCTAGGTTCTGGCTATTATGAATAAAGCTGCTATGAACGTTGTTGAGCAAATGTCCTTGTTCTGTACTTGAGCATATTTTGGATATATGCCTACGAGTGGTATAGCTGGATCTTGATAAAGCACTATTCTTAATTGTCTGAGGAAGCGCCAGACTGATTTCCAAAGTGGTTGTGCAAGTTTACATTCCTAACTGCAGTGGAGACGGGTTCCCCTTTCTCCACATCCTCTCTAACATGTGTTGTCACTTGAGTTTTTGTTCTTAGCTATTTTGATGTATGTAAGGTGAAATCTCAGGTCTTTTTGATTTGCATTTCTCTGATGACTAAGGACAATGAACATTTCTTTAAGTGTTTCTCTGCCATTCTATATTCCTCTACAGATAATTCTTTTTTTTTTTTTAGCTCTGTACCCCATTTTTAATTGCATTACTTGATTGGTTGCTTTTGAACTTCTTGAGTTTTTTAGTTCTTTATAAATACTGGATAGTAGCCCTCTGTTGGATAATCAGAAGCCCTCCTGTATCCCAAAGACAAAATGACTGAGAAAGAAATTAGGAAAACAACACCCTTCACAGTAACGACTAATAGCATAAAGTACCTTGGTGTGACTATAACCAAGCAAGTGAAAAACTGATTCGAACAACAACAACAAAAAACAAACAAAAACTTCAAGTCTCTGAAAAAAGAAATTAAAATATATATCAGAAGATGGAAAGATCTTCCGTATTCATGGATCCTTAGGATAAGATAGTGAAAATGGCCATCCTGCCAAAAGCAATCTACAGATTCAATGTAATTCCCCTCAAAATACCAACATAATTCTTTACAGACCTTGAAAGAAAAATTCTCAACTTCTGATGAGACCTAATTGACTAGAATCAGAAGGAAGGAAAAGAAGTCCTCCCTTATCAGTGGACTTGAGGAGGGGCATGCATACAGAGGGTTGAGGAAGGGAAGGATTGGGACAGGAGGAGGGAGAGAAACACAGGGGGGATACTAAGTGAATAAAGTGTGATTAATAAAGAAACAACAACAAAAATTCTCAACTTCATATGGAAAAACAAAAAACCCAAAATTGCCAAAATGATCCTGTACAAGTGATCATCTAGAAGTATCTCCATCCTGATCTCAAGCTGTACTACAGAGCACTAGTAATAAAAACTGCATGGTACTGGCATAGAAACAGAATGGTGGATTGATGGAACTGAATAGAAGACCCAGAAATAAACCCACACACCTCCGGATACTTGATTTTTGACAAAGAAGCCAACGCCTTGCAATGGAAAAAAAGACAGCATCTGCAGCAAATGGTGTTGGTCTAACTGGATGTCTACATGTAGAGGAATGCAAATAGATCCATATTTATCACCCTGCACATAACTAAAGTCCAAGTAGATCAAAGACATAAACATAATACCAGATACAATGAATCCTTTAGTAGAAAAAGTGGGGAAGAACCTTTACCTCATAGGCACAGGAGACAACTTCCCGAACAAAATACCAACAGTGCAGGCTCTAAGACCAACATCAATAAATGGGACCTCATGAAACTGAAAAGCTTCTGTAAAGCAAAGGACACTGTTGTCAGAACAAAACGACAGCCTACAGACTGGGAAAGGATTTTTATCAAGTGTTAAACACCACATTGCTTAGCTTCTCTGCTATCACACTTTGCAATGTTTAATGCAATTTTTTCCTTCAGAACTTGAGTTCACTTCTAATTTCCAGGATCAACTCATTTTTTAATGATTCCATATAGATTTCTAAATATATATTTAGACAGACAGTTATTTGCACTCGAAAAAACTAGAAATCATTAAAATACCAACTTTTCATAATAAATACAAATCGTGTGAATAAGAGCAAGTAGCATAGAATGAATTCTCTCCCTTGTCAACAAATACTTGTGTAAATGTGCATGCTCAAACATTTATGTATACTGATTATGTTTTTTTATCATAGCATGGTGGTCATGAGGTCTTGATTATACATACTCCTTAAATATGGGAAGTATAACCTTTAAAATTATCATTATAAGCTGGGTGCAGTGGCACACGCCTGTAATCCCAGCACTCAGGGATGCAGAGGCAGGCAGATCTCTGTGAGTTCAAGGCCATCTTGGTCTACAAATTGAGTCCTTGATAACTAAGGCTACACCAAGAAACCCTGTCACAAAAACAAAAAACAAAAAAACAAAAACAACCAACCAAACCAACAACAAACAAAAGTATATCATTTTAACAAGTGAAACTGTTTCCTAACCCTCAACAAAGGAAGCTTTGGTACTTAGACTGGAGGAATATCTTACCATGTTAAGCTACAGAACAAAGAAAAGATACTAAAAGCAGCAAGGGAAAAAGGCCAAGTAACATATAAAGGCAAACCTATCAGAATCACACTGGACTTCTCATCAGAAACTATGAAAGCCAAAAGGGCCTGGGGAGATATCATGCAGGCCTTAAGGGACTACAGATGCCAACCTAGACTACTTTACCCAGCAAAGCTTTCAATCAACATAGATGGAGAAAATAAAATATTCCACGACAAAACTAAATTTAAGCAATATTTGAACAGCAACCCAGGCCTACAAAAGATACTAGAAGGAAAATTCCAATCCAATGAAAACAAATACACCCAAGAAAACATAGGTTAAAGATAATTTCCAACAAAAATCAAAAGCAAACAAGCAGTGATTCACAGTAACATCACCAACTCCACAATAATAGGAAATAACATTCAATGGTCATTATTATCTATCAACATCAATGGACTCAACTCTCCAATAAAAAGACACAGACTAACAGAATGGGTACGGAAACAGGAACCAACATTCTGCTGCATCCAAGAAACACACCTACGCAACAAAGATAAACATTACCTCAGAGTAAAAGGCTGGAAAACAGTTTTTCAAGCAAATGGACCCAAAAAACAAGCAGGCGTGGCTATCCTAATATCTAATAAAATAGATTTTCAACCAAAACTAATCAAAAAAGACATAGAGGGACACTACATTTTCATCAAAGGAAAAATTCACCAAGACATCACAATTCTAAACATCTTTGCCCCAAATACAAGAGCACCTACATTCATAAATGAAACATTATTAAAGCTTAAACCACACATTGATCGCAATACCCTAATAGTGGGTGACTTCAACACCCCACTGTCACCAAGGGACAGATCAACTAGACAGAAACCAAATAGGGAAATAAAAGCACTTACAAAGTCCTAAATCAAATGGACCTAATAGACGTCTACAGATCTTTCCACTCAAACTCAAAAGACTATACCTTCTTTTCAGCACCTCATGGAACCTTCTCCAAAATAGACCATATAGTGGGTCACAAAGCAAGCCTCAACAGATATAAAAAGATTGAGATAATCCCTTGTATACTATCTGACCACCATGGACTAAAGCTGGACATCAACAACAATGGAAATAAACAAATACCTACACGCACATGGAAAGTGAACAACTTGTTACTCAATGGCAGCTGGGTTAAGGAAGAAATAAGGAAAGAAATTAAAAACTTCCTAGAACTCAATGAAAATGAAGGCGCAACATACCCAAATTTATGGGACACATTGAAAGCAGTGCTCAGAGGAAAATTTATAGCACTAAGTGCTTTCAAGAAGAAATTTGTAACATCACATACAAATAACTTAATGGCCCAACTGAAAACCCTAGAAAAAAAAAAAAGAAGCAGATACACCCAAGAGGAGCAGAAGGCTGGAAATAATCAAACTCAGGGCTGAAATCAATTAATTAGAAACAAATAAAACTATTCAAAGAATCAATGAAACAAAAAGCTGGTTCTTTGAGAAAATCAACAAGATAGACAAACCCTTAGCCAAACTAAATAAAAAGCAGAGAGAATCTATCCAAATCAGCAAAATCAGAAATGAAAAGGGGGACATAACTACAGACACTGAAGAAATCTAAACAATCATTAGGTCCTACTACAAAAGCCTATATGCCACAAAATTTGAAAATCTAAACGAAATGGAAAATTTTCTTGATAGATTCCACCTTCCAACATTAAGTCAAGATCAGGTAGAAAGACTGAATAACCCTATATCCCCCAAGGAAATTGAAGCAGTCATCAACAGTCTCCCCTCCAAAAAAAGCCCTGGGCCCGATGGTTTAAGCTCAGAATTCTACCAGATCTTCAAAGAAGTGATAATACCAATTCTCCTCAAACTATTCCACAAAATAGAAACAGAAGGAACACTACCAAACTCATTCTATGAAGCAACAGTCACCCTGATACCCAAACCACATAAAGACCCAACAAAAAAAGAGAACTTCAGACCTATCTCTCTTATGAATATTGATGCAAAAATACTCAATAAAATACTTGCAAAACGAATCCAAGAACACATCAAAGATATCATCCACCATGACCAAGTAGGCTTCATCCCAGGCATGCAAGGGTGGTTCAACATACGGAAATCCATCAATGTAATCCACCACATAAACAAACTGAAGGAGAAAAACCACATGATCATCTCCTTAGATGCTGAAAAAGCATTTGACAAAGTCCAACACCCATTCATTTTTAAAGTATTGGAGAGATCAGGGATACAAGGCACATACTTAAACATAGTAAAGGCAATATACAGCAAGCCTACAGCCAACATCAAACTCAATGGAGAGAAACTTAAATCAATCCCACTGAAATCAGGGACAAGACAAGGCTGCCCACTCTCTCCATATCACTTCAACATAGTACTTTAAGTACTAGGCAGAGCAATACGACAACTAAAGGAGATCAAGTGGATACAAATTGGAAAGGAAGAGGTCAAAGTGTCACTATTTGCAGATGATATGATAGTATACATGAGCGACCCCAAAAATTCAACCAGAGAACTCCTTCCGCTGATAAACACCTTAGGCAAAGTGGAAGGATACAAAATCAACTCAAAAAAATCAGAAGCCCTCCTGTACACAAAAGACAAAAGGGCTGAGAAAGAAATTAGGTAAACAACACCCTTCACAATAGCCACTAATAACATAAAGTACCTTGGGGTGACATTAACCAAACAAGTGAAAGACCTGTTTGAGAAAAACTTCAAGTCTCTGAAGAAAGAAATTGAAGAAGATCTCAGAAGATGGAAAGATCTCCCGTGCTCATGGATTGGTAGGATTAACATGGTGAAAATGGCCATCCTGCCAAAAGCAAACTACAGATTCAACGCAATTGCCATCAAAATACTAACTCAATTCTTTTCAGACCTTGAAAAAAAGATTCTCAGCTTCATATGGAGAAACAAACAAACAAAAAAAAACCCAGAATATCCAAAACAACCCTGTACAACAACAGATCATCTGGAGGTATCTCCATCCCCGATCTCAAGCTGTACTACAGAGCAATAGTAATAAAAACTGCATGGTATTGGCATAGAAATAGAAAGGAGGATCAATGGAACCCAATAGAACAGCCAGAAATAAACCCATGTACCTATGAATAACTCTATTTTTGACAAAGCAGCCAAAACCATTCAATGGAATAAAGACAGCATCTTCAACAAATGGTGCTGGTCTAATTGGATGTCTACATGCAGAAACATGAAAATGGATCCACAGTTATCACCCTTCACAAAACTAAAGTCTAAGTGGATCAAAGACCTCAACATAAAACCAGATACGCTAAATCCGTTAGAAGAAAAAGTGGGAAACAGCCTAGAACTCATTGGCACAGGAGACAACTTCCTGAACAGAACTCCAACAGCACAGGCTCTAAGAGCAACAATCAACAAATGGGACCTCATGAAACTGAAAAGCTTCTGTAAAGCAAAGGACACCATCATCAAAGCAAAAAGACTGCCTACAGATTGGAAAAGAATC
This sequence comes from Psammomys obesus, assembly GCF_907164565.1. Lineage (NCBI taxonomy): Eukaryota > Metazoa > Chordata > Mammalia > Rodentia > Muridae > Psammomys > Psammomys obesus. Next base: position 306,109 of record NW_026596445.1, on the reverse strand, counting down.
TTCACCAACCCTTTATCTGACAGAGGGCTAATATCCAGTATATATAAAGAGCTAAAGAAGCTTACAAGCAACAAACCAAGTAATCCAGTTAAAAAATGGGGAACAGAGCTAAACAGAGAATTCTCTGTAGAAGAATATAGAATGGCAGTGAAACACTTAAAGAAATGCTCAACCTCATTAGCCATTAGGGAAATGCAAATCAAAACAACCCTGAGATTTCACCTTACACCCATTAGAATGGCCAAGATCAAAAACTCAAGTGACAACACATGCTGGAGAGGTTGTGGAGAAAGGGGAACCCTCCTCCATTGCTTGTGGGAATGTAAACTGGTACAACCACTTTGGAAGTCAATCTGGCGCTTTCTCAGACAATTAGGAATAGTGCTTCCTCAAGACCCAGCTATACCACTGCTAGGCATATATGCAAAATTTGCTCAAGTACGCAATAAGGACATTTGCTCAATCATGTTTGTAGCAGCTTTATTCGTAATAGCCAGAACTTAGAAACAACCCAGATGTCCATCAATGGAGGAATGGTTACATAAATTGTGGTATTTTTACACAATGGAATACTACTCAGCAATCAAAAAAGAGGAAATCATGAAATTTGCAGGCAAATGGTGAGATGTAGAAAAGATCATTCTGAGTGAAGTATCCCAGAAGGAGAAAGACAAACATGGAATATACTTGCTTATATAGACCTAAAATATATGATAAACATAATGAGATCTATACACCTAAAGAAGATAATCAGGAAAGTGGACATGAGGTATGATGATCAATCCTCATTTAGAAAGACAAATGGGATATGTATTGAATGTATGACAGGAGTCTAACGCAGAAAGCATCTGAACGATGTTACCTAGCAGTGTTCCAAAGTAGATACTAAGACTCATAACCAAACCTTCGGCAGAGTGCAGGGAATCATATGAAAGAAGGGGAGTTTGATGTGGAAAGAATAGGAGCTCCACAAGGACCAAACATATCTAGGCACAGGGTCTTTTCTGAGATGGACACTCAACCAAAGACCATGAGAGGATAAAACCTAGAACCGCTGCTCTGATGTGACCCGTGATAGCTCAGTAATCAATTGGTTTCCCATAGTAAGGGGAACAAGGACTATTTCTAACAGGAACTCAATGACTGGCTCTTTGACCTCCCCACCTCCCAAGGGAGGAGCAGTACTGTTAAGCCACAGAGGAGGACTTTGTAGCCAGTCCTGAAAATACCTGACAAAATGGAGTCATATGAAAGGGGAGGAGGTCCTCCCCATCGGTGGACTTGGAAAGGGGCAGGGAGGAGATGAGAGAGGAAGGGTGGGATTGTGGAGGGAATGAGGGATACAGCTGGGATACAGAATTAACAAAATGTAACTAATGAGAATAATAAAAAATGTTAAAAATATTATTACAACTGTGTGTGTGTCTGTATATGTGTGTCTCTCTGTGTGTGTGCATGTATATATAAAATATTTTGAAATAAAGATACATTTCCATACAATTTTGAAGTTATCTGTATTACTGTGATGACTTCATACTGAAATCAGAATATATTCAGAATTTGACACAAAATTTAAACACACATTTTGTAGTCCTGTCTATTTGCCTATCTTTATTCTTTGCTTTTGCTATACATTTCTAAAACTAAAAAAAAGAATGCTTCCAATTTTAATCAGAAATAAATTAGAATAAAATAGAAGCAAATGAAGCTTCTTTTCTCCAAAATGGAATGAATATTTTATAAAGAAATTTTATAAAAATTCTTTATGACAATTCTTTGGCTCTGCTGGCTTTATTAGATTTTTAAGCTAATTTGCATCAGAAAACTGTGCTTTTTATTTCCTTATTCTGGTAGCTGTAATATTTTATCAATATAAGACTGCTTAAGGCAGTGATGACATAGCATCCAGTAGTCAGTACATTTTAGTGTAAATCACATTTTTGTTTCTATAGTCTTGTGGGCTTGATTACACACAGACTTCAAAGGTGGGAAGAATCAAACTTCATGATTTTCATTAGAACAAATCATATAAATTACTATTCCTTAACATAGATAGCTTTGAACATGTGTTCCTCCTGCAAGAATCTGGCCCCCTTTTAGTTCTTGTTTTTAAATTTTAGAATGAAAATCAGTTATACCTTTTATGTTAATATATTCTGAGCATTATAAAAAATGAATAATTATTTTATGAGTAATGTCTTTAGAAGTGTTGAAATTTCATTTCATAATATTTATTACATTAGAATACAACATGTTAATGAAAGGAGATATAAATAATTCAGGGTAATTCTCAATCTCAATACTACAGAGAAGAATTTAATACAGTAGGGGAAAACAGCATTAAATCTAATGAGAGAGGGGTATAATGTTACTACCTGGTTCTAACTGGCCTTTAGCATTCAGTATGATTGTTGCTACCATCTTTAGTTTTGCTATTTCCTATAGCTTTTATATAACAAACCTGCTACACTTCACATTTTCTCATTGAATGTGTGACTTGAATCCCTGACTAAGCAATGGTTCCAGAGGTACATTACCTAGAGTTTGTCAGATTAAATCCTGTTTTCAGGATTATCAACTGCATGTGGGCATAATTTCCTTTCTAAGTAAATGAATGTTACTTAGAATGTTAATTCCTTTACCATTATTATTACTATCAGTCTTTCTAGTGCACAGTAAAAAAGTAAATTTTATTTCAGCGTAAGCTGAGCTCCAATGTCTTCAACAAATAGCATCTTCAACAAATGGTGCTGGTCCAACTGGATGTGTACATGTAGAAAAATGAAAATAGATCCATACTTATCACCCTGCACAAAACTGAAGTCCAAGTGGATCAAAGACCTCAACATAAAACCAGACACATTAAATCTGCTAGAAAAAAGTGGGGAATACCCTAGAACTCATTGGTACAGGAGACAACTTCCTGAACAGAACACCAACAGCACAGGCTCTAAGAGCAACAATCAATAAATGGGACCTCATGAAATTGAAAAGCTTCTGTAAAGCAAAGGACACCGTCATCAAAACAAAGTGACTGTCTACAGATTGGGAAAGAATCATCACAACCCTTTATCTGACAGAGGACTCATATCCAGTATATATAAAGAACTAAAGAAGCTGAAAAGCAGCAAACCAAGTAATCCACTTAAAAAAAATGGGGAACAGAGCTAAACAGAGAATTCTTGACAGAGGAATATCGAACGGCAGAGAAGCACTTAAAGAAATGTTCAACCTCATTAGCCATTAGGAAATGCAAATCAAAACAACCCTGAGATTTCACCTTACACCCCTCAGAATGGCCAAGATCAAAAACTCAAGTGACAACACATGTTGGAGAGGTTGTGGAGAAAGGGGAACCCTTCTCCACTGCTGGTGGGAATGTAAACTGATACAACCACTCTGGAAATCAATCTGGCGCTTTCTGAGACATTGTTTCTTTGTTTAAAGAATGGGATGGACTTTGTAAGAAGGAGAAATCAGGAAACATGATAGGACCCTTCCATGGAGAGCCTCTGAAAGACTTTAACCAGCACTGTATAAAAACAGATAATGAGACTCACTAACAAACTTTGGGCAGAGTGTAGGGAATCTTAGGAAAAAAGTGGGAGACAGCAAGACCTGGAGAGGACAGGAGCTCTACAAGAATAGCAGCAGAAACAAAATACCTGGGCACAGGGGTCTTTTCTAGGACTGATACTTCAGCCAAAGACCATTGATGGATATATCCTAGAACTCCTGCTCAAATGTAGCCCATGGCATCTCAGTATCTATATGGGTACCCTATTAAGAGGAACATGGACTTTCTCTGATATGAACTCTGTGGCTAACTCTTTGACTGCAGCCTTTGGATGGGGGAGCAGCCTTGTCAGGCCACAGAGGAGGACAATGCAGTCAGTTTGGATGAGATTGGGTAAACCAAGGCCAGATGAAAGGGGAGGAAGACCTCCCCTATTTGTAAACTTGAAGAGGGGCATAGGAGGACATTAGGGAAGGAGGATGGGATTGTGAGGGGAGGAGAGAGGAGGATACAGCTGGGATACAGAGTGAATAAACTGTAATTAATATAAAAATATAAATTAAAATTAAATAAAAAGAACATAAAATGAAAGAATGCACACATGAATGAATATTTAAATAATCCAAGAGACAGAACAATCAAAATAAACAAACCATAAAACAAACAAAAACAATGCAAAATATGGGTCTGATAACTGAAAAGAGTTTTCAGAAGAAAAAAAATGTTTAAAAATTTTTTAAAAAACCCATTGTGCCTAGCAATTGCATAAATGCAAATCAAAACCAATTTGTGACTTCATATTAGTCCAGTTAGAATGGCAAATATCAACGAAATAACTGGAAACAAATGATTGAATGGATGTAGGGAAAAGAGAACTCTCATTAATTACTAGTGTGAATGCAAATTAGTATATTAACAATGGAAATAAGTTTGGAGACTTCTCAAAAAGCTAAAAATAAATCTACCATATAACACAGGCATACCACTTCTAGGCATATTCTCAAAAGGTTTGATGTCCTACTTATTCTACAGATTATTTCTCATCCATGTACATTGCTGCTTCATTCAAAATAGCTAAAATTGTCTCTCAAAAGCATTAATCTTCCTCCCCACCTCCATTTGCCTATAAGGCTGGATTCAAAAGGCAGGGATCTATCATCACTGTGATAGCTATTCCAGTGATGAAAATCATATCATGAGATTCCTATCAAATGGCATCTGAAGAACAGAAAATATATTTAACTATCATTTTTTTTTCAAGCTAAAATCATATTTGTGAGCATGCCTTTCTTTTTATTTCAGGTAGTTTTAGTTTTCAAATATAAATGCATTCTGGTAATGGTGACAGAAACCAATAAAAAAATAACATCTGAAGTCTGTGATAGGAGGTGGACTTTAGCATTTCCTAGGTCTTTATTCCAGGTAAATTCACAATAAAGATTAACAATCACATGTTGTATAACACAGTAAAACCACTCTTTGAATAAAGCAATTGTTACACAATATAATATATACAAATTTCAAGTTTGTATTTTTAGTTTTTTTATTTTTTCATCATTATTATTATTTATTAAAATGTATTCACTTCATATCCTGGCTGTACCCCCATTACTCATCTCATCCTGATCCCAGGCTCCCTCCTTCTTCCTCACTATGTCCTTTCCCTAGTCCACAGATAGGGGAGATCCACCTCCCCTACCTTCTCACCCTAGTGGATTCTCTTTCTCTTTGGCCTAGTAAGGCCACCTCCGCAGGGGGAGGTGGTCAAAGAACAGGCAACCCAGTTCATGCCAGTGACTGTGCCTGTTCCCCTTACTAGGGAACTCTCATAAACACTGAGCTGCGCATGGGCTACTTCTAAGCAGAGGGTCTAGGTCCTCTCCATGCATGGTCCTTGGTTGATTCATCAGTCTCGGCAGGACCCCTGGACCCAGATTTCTTGGCTTGGTTGGTCTCCTTGTGGAGCTTCTTTCCTCTCTAGGTCTTTCTATCTCCCCCTTTTTCCCATAAGATTCCCTTCACTGTGCTAAAGTTTGGCAATGAGTCTCAGCATCTGCTTCCATACCCTGATAGGTGGAGTCTTTGAGATACTTTCTATGGAAGACTCTTTCCTGTTCCCTGTCTTCTCTTACTTCTGATGTCTATCCTGTTTACTCTTCTGAATGAAGAAATAAGACTCTTCTCTAGGGTCCAACTTGTTGTTTAGCTTCTTTAGGAGTATAGCTTTTAATATGTTTATCCTATAGTATATGGCTAAAATCCACTTGTGAGTATTTATCATGTTTGTCTTTTGACTTCTTGGTTATATCACTCAGGATGATCTTTTTTATTTCCATTCATTTGCCTGCAAATTTCATGATTTCCTTGAGATTAATAGCTAAGTAGTATTCCATTGTGTAAATGTACCACAATTTCTGTATCCATTCTTCTGTGGAGGGACATCAAGGTTGTTTCCAAATTCTGGCTATTATGAATAATGTGGTATGAACATAGTTAAGCTAATGTCCTTTCTGTATGGTTGAACATCTTTCAGATAAATGGACAGGTATAGCTAGATCTTAAGGCAGGACTGTTCTAAATTTTCTGAGAAAGTGCCTGATTGATTTCAAGAGTGGTTGTAGCAGTTTACATTCCCACCAGAAATAGAAAAGGATTCCACTTTCTCCACAACCCCTCCAGCTTGTGTCTTCCCTTCAGTTTTTGATCTTAGCCATTCTAATGGGTGTAAGTTCAGGGTAGTTTTGACTTCTGTTTCCTGGATGACTAGGACCATGAGCATTTCATTAAGTTTTCCCAGCCATTTGATATTCATCTGTTGAGAATTCTCTCTTGCGCTCTGTACCCCGTTTTTAATTAGATTGCATGGTTTCTTAGTGTTTAACTTCTTGAGTTCTTTATATATTATGGATAATAGCCTTCTGTCAAATGTAAGGTTGGTGGAGAGTTTTCCCAGTCTGTAGGCTGTCTTTTTGTTCTGTTGACATCCTCCTTTGCATGACAGAAGCTTTTCAGTTTCATAAGGTCCCATATTTATTGTTGATTTATTGATTTGTTGATTGTGTTCTGTTCAGGAAGTTGTCTCATGTGCCAATGAGTTAAGGCTCTTCCCCAAATTTCTTCTAACAGATTTAGTGTGTCTTATTTTATGATGAGGTCCTCAATCCACTTGGACTTTAGTTTTGGGCAGGATGATAAATACAGATATATTTTCATTTTTCTACATGCAGACATCCATTTGCCAAAGATGCTATCTTTTCCCTATTGTATTATTTGGGCTTCTTTATAAAAAATTGAGTATTCACAGTTGTTCAGGTTTATATCAGGATCTTTGATTCAATGATCAACTATTTTTTTTTCTGTGCCAGTACCAGGCCATTTTCATCACTGTTGCACTATAGTACAGCTTGATATCAGGGGTGACTCTACATCCAGAAATCTCTTACTGTACAGGGTTCTTTCAAATATTCTGGATTTTTTGTTTTTCCATATGAAATTGAGAATTGTTCTTTCAAGTTCTGTAAAGAAATATGTTGGCATTTTGTTGGGTATTGCAATGGATCTGTAGACTGCTTTTGGAAGGATGACCATTTTCACTATGTTAATTGTACTGATCCATGAGCATGGGAGATTTTTCCATCTTCTGATATTTCTTCAATTTCTTTCTTCAAAGAAGAAGGGGTTTTTTGTGTTTTGTTTTTGGTTTTTGTTTGTTTGGTTGGTTGTTGTTGTTTTTTTTTTTTTTTTTTTTTTTTTTTTTTTTTTTTTTTTTTTT
>NW_026596445.1:284291-298810 GCF_907164565.1 Psammomys obesus | reverse complement strand
TTTTTTTTTTTTTTTTTTTTTTTTTTTTTTTTTTTTTTTTTTTTTTCAAACAGGTCTTTAACTTGCTTGGTTAGAGTCAAACCAAGGAACTTTGTTATTTGTGGCTATTGAAAAGGGTATTGTTTCCCTAATTACTTTCTCAGCCTGTATGTTTTTGTATACAGTAGGGCTTCAGTTTTTTGTTTGTTTGTTTGTTTGTTTGTTTTTAGTTAATTCTGTAAACCACCACTTGGCTGCAGGTGTTTATCAGCTGATGGAGTTCTCTTGTAGAAATTTTGTATCTTCTCTTCAGATTTATATCTCCTTGATCTCTTTTAGTTGTCTTATTGCTCTAGCTAGGACTACAGAAACTATGTTGAAGAGATATGGAGAGAGTGGCAACCTTGCCTTGTCCCTGATTTCAGTGGGATTAATTTAAGTTTCTCTCCATTTAGTTTGGTATTGGCCATAGGCTTGCTGCATATTGCCTTTACTATGTTTAGGTGTGTGCATTGTATCCCTGAATTCTCCAAAACTTTAAACATGAATGTGTATTGGATTTTGTCAAATGCTATTTTGGCATCTAAGGGGATGATCATGCTTGTTTTTTTTTTTTCTTTTTTCTTTCTTTCCTTCAGTTTGTTTATATGGTGGATTACACTGATACATTTCCGTATAGTAAATCATCCCTTCATGATTGAGATGAAGCCTACTTAGTCGTGGTGAATATCATTTTTGTGTTCTTGGATTTGTTTGCTAGTATTGTATTGAATAGTTTTGTATCAATGTTTATAAGTGAGATTTGTCTGAAGGTCTCTTTCTTTGTTGGGGTATCAAGGTGACTGTGGCCTCATAGAATGAGTTTGTTAATGTTCCTTCTGTTTCTATTTTGTGGAATAGTTGAAGAGTTTTGGTAATTGTTCTCCTGTGAAGATCTGGTGGAATTGTGTGCTGAAACTGTCTTGTCCTGGGCTTTTTCTGATTAGGGAGACTTTTAATAATTGCTTCTATTTCCTTAGGAGATATAGGACTATTTAATTTATTTACCTTATCTTGATTCTGCTTTGGTAAATGTAACCTAGTAATGAATTTATTCATTTCATATAGATTTTAAAATTTTGTTGCATATAGGCAACAATATAGGACTTAGTGATTCTTTGGATTTCCTCAGTGTCTATTATTATGTCTCCCTTTATATTTCTGATTTGTTGATGTGGATATTGTCTCTCTGCCTTTTAGTTTTTTTGGGTAAGGGTTTTTCTATCTTGTTTATTTTCTCATAGAACCATGACTTCATTTCATTCATTGTTTGGATTTTTTGTTGTTTTCAATTTCTTGATTTCACCCTTTAATTTTTTTCCAGCCATCTATGCCTCTTGGGTGTCTGATTCTGTTTTTTGTTTGTTTGTTTGTTTGTTTTGTTTTGTTTTGTAGTGCTTTGAAGTGTGCCCTTAATTTGTTAGAATGAGATATCTCAAATTTCTTTATGAAGGCATTTAGTGCTATGGACTTTCCTCTTAGCACAGCTTTCATTGTTTCCCATAAGTTTTGGCATGTTGTATCTTGATTTTCATTTAATTTTAAGAAGTCTTATTTATTTATTCCCTGACCCAGTTGTGGTTGAGTAGAGTGTTTTTCAATTTTTATGTATGTGTATGATTTTTGTTCTTTCTGTTACTACTGAGGTCTTGTTTTAGACCATGTTGGTCTGATATGATTCTAGAATTATTTCTATCTTCTTGTATCCATTGAGGCTTGCTTTGTGCCCTACTGTATGGTTAATTTTGGAGAAGGTTCCAAGAGGTACTGAGAAGAAGGCATACTCTTTTGTGTTTGGGTGAAAAGATCTGTAAACATTTATTGGGTCAATTTGATTTATGATCTCTCCAGGTGACATTATTTCTCTATTTAGCTTCTGTCTCAATGATCTGTCCCTTGATTGTTATGCCTAATTTGTGAGACCCCCCCCCCAAAGACCACCAGAGATAACTCTGCTGCAAAACACATGAGTATCTTTTACTTACAAGCTCGAGCCAGTTCGCAAACTTCCTGTGGAAGCAGGAGAGTAATGCAGCCCTGAGGTTTAGGGGAACAAGTTTTTAAAGGGAAAAACTGTAAGAGGGGAATTTCCAAGCCTTTGTCTATTTTAGGCACCAAGCCATAATGGTCCTGGTCCTTCCATGTAGATGGTGTCTGTTCCTGTTAAGGAGGGTAAATGATTAGCACATCTTGTGATTTTTCTTAGTGGCAGGACTATGTGACCTTGATAACTAGCTAGGGTTTATCTGAGTGGGTTGCCAAGAAAGGTATCTCTCAAGAACAAGTCCGGTTACTTTCCTGAAGCAGGGTGGGTCTAACAAGGTGGGTCTGTCTCAACTTGCCAGCTTCTTTGTCTACTTTGTCTAAACTAGTACCCAGGACCATAGTCAGGTTGCACCAGGAATTAAATTTCAAATTTTGGACTTCTCAGGTAAAAGTGGCATGTTGAAGTCTTCCACTATTAAGGTGTTGGGATCCAAGTGTTATGTAAGCTTTAATAATTTTTTTTTGACAAATGCAGGAGCTCTTTTGTTTGGTGCACAGATGTTCACAACTGTGATTTCTTCCTGCTGATTTTTTCCTTTGATGAGAATGAAGTGTCCCTTTCCATCTCTTTTGATTAATTTTGATTGAAAGTCTATTTTCTTAAATGTTAGAATAGCTATTCCAGCCTTCTTCTTGTGTCAGTTTGCATGGAAATCATTTTTCCAGCCCTTCATTCTGAATGAGCGTTTATCTTTGTTATAGAGGTTTGCTTTTTGCAGGTAGTAGAATGTTGGATCCTGTTTCCACAAACATTCTGTTAGTCCTTATCTTTTTATTAGAGAGTTGAGTCAATTGATGTTGACAGATGTTAGTGAGCAGTGATTGTTCGTTTCTTTCTTTCTTTCTTTCTTTCTTTCTTTCTTTCTTTCTTTCTTTCTTTCTTTCTTTCTTTCTTTCTTTCTTTCTTTCTATGGAGTTGGTGGTGATAGTGTGTTTGTATGCTTGTTTTCTTTTGCTATTGTGTTGTAAAGGTGAAGGTGTCTTCATCCTGTGTTTTCTTGGGTGTAGTTCACCTCCCTGGGTTGGAGTTTTACTTCTAGAATCTTCTGTAGGACTAGGTTGCTGTGTCTATATCGTTTAAATTTAGTTATGTTATGAAATATTTTGTATTCTCCATCTATGTTTATTTGAAGTTTTTTTTAACTTTTTTATTAATTGCACTTTATTCATTTTGTATCCCCCCATAAGCCCCTCCCTCCTCCCCTCCTGATCCCACCCTCCCTCCCCTTTCTGCATGCATGCCCCTCTCCAAGTCCACTGATAGGGGAGGTTCTCCTCTCCTTTCTGATCTTAGTCTATCAGTTTTCATCAAAAGTGGCTGCATTGTCCTTTTCTGTGGCCTGGTAAGGCTGTTCCCCCCTCAGGGGGAGGTGATCAAAGAACAGGCCAATCAGATTATGTCAGAGGCAGTCCCTCTTCCCATTAGTAGGTAACCCACTTGGACACTGACATGCCATGGGCTACATCTGTGCAGGGGTTCTAGGTTATCTCCATGAATAGTCCTTGGTTGGAGTATGAGTCTCTGGGAAGTTCCCTGTGTTCAAATTTTCTTGTTCTGTTGCTCTCCTTGTGGAGTTCCTGTCCTCTCCAGCTCTAACTATTTCCCACTTCTTACATAAAATTCCATTCACTCTGCCCGACAGTTGGCCATCAGGCTCAGCATCTTCTTTGATAGTCTGCAGGGAAGAGGCTTTCAGAGGCCCTCTATGGTAGGTTCCTAGTTTGTTTCCTGTTTTCTTCTTCTGGCTTTCAGAGGCCCTCTGTAGCAGGTTCCTAGGTTGTTTCCTGTTTTCTTCTTTTTCTGATGTCCATCCTCTTTGCCTTTCAGGTGGGGATTGAACATTTTAGTTAGGGTCCTCTCTCTTGCTTAGTTTCTTTAGATGCACAGATTTTAGTGGGTTTATTCTATGTTGTATGTCTATATAAGTGAGTATATACCATGTGTGTCTTTTTTTGGGTATAGTAGTATGGGTTGGCATGTGTGGTCTCTTAGTGTCGGCATGATATCCGTTCTGGTCCTTCTGGCTTTCATTGTTCCTGTTGAGAAGTCTTGTGTGATTCTGATAGGTCTGTTTTTAATGTTAATTGAACTTTTCCCTTGCTGTTTTTAATATTTTTTTCTTTTTTCTGTAGATTTAGTGTTTTGATTTTTATTTGCTAGGAATTATTTCTATTTTAGTGTAGTCTATTGGATGTTCTGTAGGCCTCTTGTATGTTTAAGGGCATCTCTTTTTTAAGGTTTGGGGAAATTTTTTTCTATGATTTTCTTAAAAATATTTTCTGGGCCTTGAAGACTAGATTCTTCTTTGTCATCAATTCCTATTTTTCTTAGGTTTCATCTCTCCATGGTGTTCTTAATTTCTTGGATGTTTTATGTCTGGAACTTTTCTGATTTTATTATTATTTTTTTCTTTGAGAGATGTATCTATTTCTGCAATTGTATCTACTGTGCTTGAGATTCTCTCCTCCATATCTTGTATTCTGTTGGTGATGTTTACCTTTGTGGTTCCTGATCTCTTATCTAAGTTCTCCAACTCCAGGGATTTCTTATTTTGTGTTCTCTTTATTGACTCTAATATTGTTTTCATTTCTCACCCTGTTGTTTCCTGAATTTGTTTGAATACAGATTCTTATTTGTCCATGATGACCTCTTTATTTTTGTTTGTTTCCTTTTTATATACCTCTAATAACTGCATAATTATAGATTTAAGATCATCTTACTGTGTTTCAGCTGCAATAGGATATCTGTTGGTTTGGGGACGTTCTGGAGAAACCATGATATCCTTGTTTTTTGTTGCCTGTATCTTTATGCTGGCCTCTAGCCATCTGGATCTGGTTTTCTGTAGCCTTGTATGTTGATACTGTAGCCTGTACTGCAGACTGGTTCACCTGTCTCTGGAGTCTCAAATAATCTCTGCTGGCTCACTGTTTGTGACCCGGGTATGCCAGGTAGCTTGGGCACAGGCTGAAATATTTCAGAGCCTAGAGTGTCTCCAAGTGCCCCACAGGCTCCCTTAAAATGAGAGAGAACAGGATTTGGTTCCTTCTCCCAGCTCAGCTCCACTGTGCTGTCCTTGCTGATTCTTTCCCTGGTCAGCCAGGCAAATTGGGAGCAGGCAGAATGGAACCTTGTATCCCCCACAGTACCCGAAGGTATCCTCTACACAAGATAGTGAGAGTGAGCTGCACTAGCTGCTGTGACCAGGAAGTTGTCCACAGGACAGTGAGAGTGGTCTCTTGGGTTTTGAACCAGGATCTGCTGGTGTCTAGAGGGTGTCCACAAAACACTGAATGTTGGAGCCCGGGTTTGGAGCCTCACCCAATGTCTTTCTCCACAGGAATTACTAGTGAGTGCCCAATGTCCACGCCACCATTAATGTTCCCAGGATGTTTTGCACAGAATGTGGGTTTAGATTTGTGAATTAGGGCTGCAGGCTCAGAGCCGTGAGCCTCTGATCCCAGGGAGGTATCCACAGCAGTTGGGCTTGAGCAGGAGGCTTACTAAGGCTGTGGTGTTGGTGCAGCCAGCTGCTGGTCCAATGAAGGTATCCACAGATGGTGGGCATGGGTGGGTGACCTAGGGCTCCTGCAGGGCAAGAGCTCAGAATTTTTTACTGGTATTAGCTGGGTGGCTTGAAGATGGACCTTCTAGTATCCTCATGGATTCTCCTCTCCCACAGATGTTGGGGTTTTGGGGTCCATAGTATGGCCTGCCAATCACCCTGCTCTCACTGCTGAGCTGCTGTTGAGATACCCTGCATGTTTGGAACCACTATCTTGGACTTCCTGTATTCTTTACATTTAGAAGTTGATTTTTATTTTAAAAGTTAATGGTTTACCTTTGGAAGTAAATTTTATTTTATCACAATAAAAACAAGCATTTGTTTTTTAAAGTAGTTAAATTGGTTCCATGCTATAAAGTGAAATACTGAATAATTTTTCTTACACACTCCTAATGTCTCTTGTCACTTAATTTTCCTCCATCTTCAACAGGTAATACAACTATGTAGAAGCTAAAATATTATTCAAATAGTTTAAATGAGTTTCATGCAGCTTATAAAGATAATCCAGCCACAAAAAGACTATATCTAATACATAAAATTAAAGTTTGGTTCTACTACTATAGTAGCACTATCATTTCTGATGAAAAAGTACTCCTTTTGTATTTTTAAAATCTAGAAGTTTATAAGATAGTAAATATAACATGATTTTTATTTTGTCTTACAATATATGAGTATTTGAAGCCTTTCAATAATTTGAAGTTTTGGAGGAAAAATAAGTCAAAAGGAGAAATCGGTGATTTCTCTGCCATCATTACAATTTCCCCAAAATATTTCTTATTTTAAATAGGAATATCTATCGTGTGAAGCTTACCCACTACAGCTATATGCATGTGACAATAGGCATAGTAAAGCGGAACTTCGAATTTCAGAAAAGTTTTCTGAATTGATCAGAAAGTTCCATGATTCAATATTATCTAGCTGGACAAACCAGAGTTAGCTTAGAAACTGGACTTCTTTGTTTAGGTTTCTATCTTCTTTATAGTAGTTTGCTTTTGTTAATGCTTGGAGAGTATAAACAGATGGGGAGAAGGTTCAGGTACAACTGTAAATCAGGAAGCAAGCCATAAGCATACAAACCATGTGTAGGGGACTTAAAATTAGGAAAACTTAAGCAAAATAAATGGAGACTCACAAAGAGGCAAAGCCAATATGATCAAATTAAATAAAATAGAAACCCAAAGAGTATATAACAATAACATTATTATTTGTTTACATCATTACTGTCATATTTGAGATAATTATTCTGAGACAAATTTTGGGGACAAAATTCCATTTTGGGTGTGTTAACTCATGCAAGTTGTTTCTGAGAAGAAATTAATTTGGGACTTTCAGATATTGTTGAAAACCATGTCTTGCTGTTCATTAATTTTATTCTTTTTTTAATTAAATTTTTCTTTTTAAATTAATTACAGATTATTCACTTTGTATTCCAGCTATGGCCCCTCTTTCTTTCCCTCTCAATCTCACCCTCCCTCTCTCATCTCCTCCTTGCCACTCCCCTATTCCACTGATAAGGGTGGTCCTCCTCCCCTACCATCTGACCTTAGTGTATCAGGTATCAACAGGACTGGCTGCATCATCCTCCTCTGTGGCCTGACAAGACTGCTCTCGCCTTGCTTTTTAAAGCAATGACTTTAAAATGTCTTCGTTTATTCACTATAATAAAAAAAATTCTTATTAATATGCATTATTTTGCTCCAAAGCAGTGTTTTTGTGAAATTCATAACTACTTTTTAAAACAAAAACTTACTTACAGGTGGCAGGGCAAGATGGCAGTGCCGGGAGGACTCTCATTCTGAGCATCAGCACAGCAGGATTGGCACAGTGACCAGCAATCAGAACTCGCGGCCATAAAACACAAGGGATTGTGTTTCACAGGTGAGAGGATACCCCACGGTGGGGGATTCAATCAGCTTTAACTCACCCGGCTAAACCGCGGAAGAGATCCCGGTTCCTCCAGGAGCTTGGTCGCCAGCCCAGAGCTACAAGCCAGAGCGATCTGGTCACGATCCCAGACTGAACTGTGGGTCCACAACACCATAGACTGGATTTCCCAGTCGAGAGGTAACCCCACGGAGCAGGAAACAATTGGGACCGACCCCAGGTTACCCAGACATCCCCTGGAAAAGACTCGGGTTCCGCGGGTGCCCCAAGAGCCAGCCCGGACCCAGAGCCCAGACACAGTTGCCTGCACGGAGCCCTGCCTGCGCGCCTGATTCGCCGCCTCAGATAGAGAACTGTGGGCACCAAGGCACCAGGGCACCAGACTGCGTGTCTCTGGCAGGAGGAAACCCCCAGCGGAGGGGGTCAGCAGCTCTAACACTTAAGACACCCAGCACCAAAAGACTTCCTGGACTCACGCAGACTCTAGTGCAGGCAGGAGTGCTGTGCTCTGCCGCCATTGTTGAGTTCCCCTGGGGCACTGGGACACACAGCTGCATCCTCAGACCTACAAAAGCCAGACAGCCATTATAGCAGCCCTCAGATACTGTGCCAAGGATCAACCAGTTATCCCTTGCTAGACTGTCAAAACTGTGGGAATCCCTGGTCCTTCAAGAGGGCTGCACCCACAGCGTCTGGACCAGAGCAGTGCCTGCAGCCACCATCCCAGACAGAGACACACAGCTTCTGGTCCAAAGTGAGGCACCCAGCCTCCAGACCAGAGCAGTGCCCCCAGGTGCCAACTCAACCTAGGTGCACATTCTCCAGGTCCAGAGTGGAGCAATCAGCCTCTGGCCCAGAGACTTGCTGAGTGCACCTCCCACTTTCCCGGACAGAACTGTGCGCCCCAGGAAAACAGACTGAGTTTCCCTGTTGGGAGAAAACTCCACAGCTAGGAAACCAGCAGTTTCTTCAAGAGGACTATACATGGAAATTTAGTGAGCAGCAGCACACTAAATTTATAACAAGAAACCCAGCAGTGGGGCAGCTGTCTTGAGAAATTCTATGGGTAAGAGGAGATCCCCCCCTGCCTAACATAGACCACAGCTACTACTCAGGGCTATAAACTTGAGGTGAGAAGTGGCAACTCCTGAGAAACAACGGCCATACAGTGACCATAACCCAAAAGCAGAGAAGGACTCCTTCAGGAAAATCATCTTCTAGCCAAGGGGATACTCCCTACCTCAGGACTCCAGGAAGCACAGAAACTAACAGCCAACACCTAAATCAGCCCAATGGGTAGAGGTCAGCTTAAAGGCTCAACCAACAAAAGACAGAGCAATATGGCATCTCCAGAACCCAGCCATCCAGGGGCGAACAGCCCTGAACAATGCAGCATAATAGAAAATCAAGAAGATGACCTTACATCTATGTTGATGAAGAGAATAATAGAGGAAACAAATAAAATACGTAAAGAATTAGAGGAAGATAAAACCAAACAGATCATGGCTATCCGTAAAGAAATGGAGGAAGATAAAGACAAGCAGATTAGGGCCATCCATGAAGAAATACGGGAAGATGCAGCCAAACAGCTTGTGGCCTTCAGAGAAGAAATAATTAAATCACTGAAAGAAATAAAAGAGACAGAGTTGAAGGAACTAAAAGAAAAAGAGGAAAATACAAGCAGACAGGTGAAGGAAGTAAACAAAACAACTCAAGACCTGAAGATAGAAGTAGAAAAATTAAAGAAAACACAAATGGAGGAAATAATGGAGAGGAAGAATTTAGGGAAGAAAACAGGAACTACAGAGGTAAGCATAACCAACAGACTACAAGAAATGGAAGAAAGAATCTCAGGTGTAGAAGATACAATGGAAGAAATTGATATATCTATCTGTCAAAGAAAATGTTAAATCCAAAAAATTCCTGACACAGACCGTCCATGAAATCCAAGACAATAATGAAGAGACAAAACCTAAGAATAATAGGAATAGAGGAAAAAGAAGACTCCCTTCTCCAAGGCCCAGAAAATATTTTCAACAAAATCATTGAAGAAAATTTCCCCAAGTTAAAGGAGAAGCCAATAAGGATACATGAGGCCTACAGAACACCCAACAAATTTGACCAGAAAAGAAAATCCTCCCGCCACATAATAATCAAAACAGTAAGTATACAGAACAAAGAAAAAATACTAAAAGCTGCAAGGGAAAAAGGCCAAGTAACATATAATGGCAAACCCATTAGAATCACACCTGACTTTTCAACAGAAACTATGAAAGCCAGAAAGGCCTGGACGGATATCATGCAGACCCTAAGAGAACACAGATGTCAACCCAGGCTACTATACCCTGCAAAACTCTCAGTCCTCATAGATGGAGAAAACAAGATATTCAATGACAAAACAAATTTCAACAATACCTACACAAATCCAGCATTACAGAAGACACTGGAAGGGAAAATACAACCCAAGAAAATTAGCTTCTGTCAAGAAAACACAGGAAATAATTAACCTTACTACAGCAAAACAAAAAGCAACCAAGCACACAACCTTATGAACACAGCCAACATCAAAATCAAAGGATCTAACAGCCACTGGTCATTAATCTCTCTCAACATCAATGGACTCAACTCTCCAGTAAAAAGACACAGATTAACAGAATGGATACGTAAACAAAACCCAGCAATCTGTTGCATACAAGAAACACACCTAAGACACAAAGATAGACATTACCTGAGGGTAAAAGGTTAGAAGATTACTTTCCAAGCAAATGGACCCAAGAAACAAGCAGGAGTAGCCATTCTAATATCTGATAAAATAGACTTTCAACCAAAATTAATAAAAAAAGTTGAGGAAGGACACTTCATACTCATCAAGGGAAAATTCCACCAGGAAGATATCACAATCCTGAACATCTATGCCCCAAATACAAGCGCACCCACATTTGTAAAAGAAACATTGGTAAAATTTAAACCACATATAGATCCCCACACATTAATAATGGGAGACTTCAACACCTCACTCTCAACAAAGGACAGGTCAACAAAACAGAAATTAAACAAAGAAACAATATCTCTGACAGAGGTCATGAATCAAATGGACCTCACAGACATTTACAGAACTTTACACCCAAACACAAAAGAATTTACCTTCTTCTCAGCACCTCATGGAACCTTCTCCAAAATAGACCATATAGTTGGTCACAAAGCAAGCCTCAACAGATACAAGAAGATTGAAATAATCCCTTGTATCCTGTCTGATCACCATGGAATAAAGCTGGACTTCAACAACAACAGAAATAGCAAAAAGCCTACACACATATGGAAACTGAACAACTTGTTACTAAATGACAGCTGGGTCAGGGAAGAAATAAAGAAAGAAATTAAAGCCTTTCTAGAACTCAATGAAAATGAAGACACAACATGCCCAAACTTGTGGGACA
Source organism: Psammomys obesus (assembly GCF_907164565.1). Taxonomy (NCBI): domain Eukaryota; kingdom Metazoa; phylum Chordata; class Mammalia; order Rodentia; family Muridae; genus Psammomys; species Psammomys obesus. The sequence goes on along the minus strand of NW_026596445.1, from coordinate 287,862 downwards.
CAAAGAAAGCAGTGCTAAAGAGGAAAGTTCATAGCACTAAGGGCCTTCAAGAAGAAATTCGAGAGAGCTCATTCAAGCAACTTAATGGCCCACTTAAAAACCCTAAAAAAAGAAGGAGCAGACACACCAAAAAGGAGTAGACAGCTGGAAATAATCAAAATCTGGGCTGAAATCAATCCATTAGAAACAAATAAAACAATTCAAAGAATCAATGAAACCAAGAGCTGGTTCTTTGAGAAAATCAACAAGATCGACAAACCCTTAGCCAAGCTAACTAAAAGGCAGAGAGACACCACCCAAATCAACAAAATCAGAAATGAAAAGGGGGACATAACTACAGACACTGAGGAAATCCAAACAATCTTTAGGACTTACTTCAAAAGTCTATACTCAACAAAATTTGAAAATCTAAATGAAATGGACAATTTTCTTGATCGATTTGACTCACCAAAGCTGAATCAGGACCAGGTAAATCAACTAAATAGTCCTATATCCCCCAAAGAAATAGAAGCAGTCATCAAAAGTCTCCCATCCAAAAAAAGCCCAGGACCAGATGGCTTCAGCGCAGAATTCTACCAGACCTTCAAAGAAGAGCTAACTCTAATTCTCTTCAAACTATTCCACAAATTAGAAACAGAAGGAACTTTACCAAACTCATTCTATGAAGCCACAATCACCTTGGTACCTAAACCTCACAAAGCCTCAACAAAGAAAGAGAATTTCAGGCCAATCTCCCTTATGAACATTGATGCAAAAATACTTAACAAAATACTTGCAAACCGGATCCAAGAACACATCAAAGATATTATCCACTATGACCAAGTAGGCTTCATCCCAGGTATGCAGGGGTGGTTCAATATATGGAAATCCATCAATGTGATCCACCATATTACAAACTGAAAGAAAAAAACCACATGATAATCTCCCTAGATGCTGAAAAAGCATTTGACAAAATCCAACATCCATTCATGTTTAAAGTACTGGAGAGATCAGAGATACAAGGCACATATCTAAACACAGTAAAGGGGATATACAGCAAGCCTATAGCCAACATCAAACTGAACGGAGAGAAACTTACAGCAATCCCACTGAAATCAGGGACAAGACAAGGCTGCCCACTGTCTCCATATCTCTTCAACATAGTGCTTGGAAGTCCTTGCTAGAGCAATAAGACAGTTGAAGGAGATCAAGGGCATTCAGATGGGAAAGGAAGAAGTCAAATTATCACTATTTGCAGATGATATGATAGTATATATGAGTGACCCCAAAAACTCTACCAGGGAACTCCTACAGCTGATAAACATCTTCAGCAAAGTGGCCGGATACAAAATTAACTCAAAAAAATCAGTAGCACTCCTGTATACAAAAGACAAAGGGCTGAGAAAGAAATTAGAGAAACAACACCATTCACAATAGCCACAAATGACGTAAAGTACCTTGGTGTAACCCTAACCAAGCAAGTCAAAGACTTGTATGAAAAAAATTTCAAATCTCTGAAGAAAGAATTAGAGGAAGATATGAAAAGGTGGAAAGATCTCCCATGCTCATGGCTTGGCAGGATTAAAACAGTAAAAATGGCCATCTTACCAAAAGCAATCTACAGATTTAATGAAATTCCCATCAAATTGCCAACACAATTCTTTACAGACCTGGAAAGAAAAATTCTCAACTTCGTATGGAATAACAAGAAACCGAGAATTGCTAAAACAATCCTCTACAATAAAAGATCTTCTGGAGGTATGTCCATCCCTGACCTCAAGCTGTACTATAGAGCAACAGTTATAAAAACTGCATGGTACTGACATAGAAACAGAATGATGGATCAATGGAATCGAACAGAAGACCCAGAAATAAACCCACACACTTACAGACACCTTATTTTTGACAAAGATGCCAAAACTATACAATGGAAAAAAGATAGCATCTTCAACAAATGGTGCTGGTCCAACTGGATGTGTACATGTAGAAAAATGAAAATAGATCCATACTTATCACCCTGCACAAAATTGAAGTCCAAGTGGATCAAAGACCTCAACCTAAAACCAGACACATTAAATCTGCTAGAAAAAAGTGGGGAATACCCTAGAACTCATTGGTACAGGAGACAACTTCCTGAACAGAACACCAACAACACAGGCTCTAAGAGCAACAATCAATAAATGGGACTGCATGAAATTGAAAAGCTTCTGTAAAGCAAAGGACACCGTCATCAAAACAAAGCGACTGCCTACAGATTGGGAAAGAATCTTCACCAACCCTCTATCTGACAAGGACTCAGATCCAATATATATAAAGAATTATACAAGCTGAAAAACAATAAACCAAGTAATCCACTTAAAAAATGGTGAACAGAGCTAAAGAGAGAATTCTCTGTAGAGGAATATCGAATGGCAGAGAAGCATTTAAGGAAATGCTCAACCTCATTAGCCATTAGGGAAATGCAAATCAAAACAACCCTGAGATTTCACCTTACACTCATCAGAATGGCCAAGATGAAAAACTCAAGTGACAACACATGCTGGATAGGTTGTGGAGAAAGGGGAACCCTTCTCCACTGCTGGTGGGAATGTAAACTTGTACAACCACTCTGGAAATCAATCTGGCGCTTTCTCAGACAACTAGGAATAGCGCTTCCTCAAGATCCAGCCATACCACTCCTAGGCATATACCCAAAAGAGGCGCAAGTACACAAAAAGGACATTTGCTCAACCATGTTTGTAGCAGCTTTATTTGTAATAGCCAGAAGCTGGAAACAACCCAGATGCCCCTCAACTGAAGGATGGATGCAGAAACTGTGGTACATCTATACAATGGAATATTACTCAGCAATGAAAAATAAGGAAATCATGAAATTTGCAGGTAAATGGTGGGACCTGGAAAGGATCATCCTGGTGAGTTGTCCCAGAAGCAAAAAGACACGCATGGTATACACTCACTCATATAAACATACAATATAGAATAAACCCACTAATATCTGTACATCTAAACAAACTAAGCAAAAGAGAGGACCCTAACTATAATGTTCAATCCCCATCCTGAAAGGCAAAGAGGATGGACATCAGAAGAAAAAGAAAATAGGAAACAACCTCGGAACCTGCTACAGAGGGCCTCTGAAAGCCAGAAGAAAACAGGAAACAACCTTGAAACCTGCCACAGAGGGCCTCTGAAAGCTTCTGCAGTATAGACTGTCAAAGCAGATGCTGAGCCTGATGGCCAATTGATGGGCAGAGTGAATGGAATTTTATGTAAGAAGTGGGAAATAGCAAGAGCTGGAGAGGACAGGAACTCCACAAGGAGAGCAACAGAACAAGAAAATTTGAACACAGGGAACTTCCCAGAGACTCATACTCCAACCAAGGACTATTCATGGAGATAACCTAGAACCCCTGCACAGATGTAGCCCATGGCAGTTCAGTGTCCAAGTGGGTTACATAGTAATGGGAAGAGGGACTGCCTCTGACATAATCTGATTGGCCTGCTCGTTGATCACTTCCCCCTGAGGGGGGAGCAGCATTACCAGGCCACACAGAGGACAATGCAGCCACTTTTGATGAGAACTGATAGACTAAGA
>NW_026596445.1:195351-283891 GCF_907164565.1 Psammomys obesus | reverse complement strand
AAAGCTTCTGCAGTATAGACTGTCAAAGCAGATGCTGAGCCTGATGGCCAATTGATGGGCAGAGTGAATGGAATTTTATGTAAGAAGTGGGAAATAGCAAGAGCTGGAGAGGACAGGAACTCCACAAGGAGAGCAACAGAACAAGAAAATTTGAACACAGGGAACTTCCCAGAGACTCATACTCCAACCAAGGACTATTCGTGGAGATGACCTGGAACCCCTGCACAGGTGTAGCCCATGGCAGTTCAGTGTCCAAGTGGGTTACATAGTAATGGGAACAGGGACTGCCTCTGATATAGTCTGATTGGCCTGCTTGTTGATCACTTCCCCAGGAGGGGAGAGCAGCCTTACCAGGCCACAGTAGAGGACAATGCAGCCACTTTTGATGAGAACTGATAGACTAAGATCAGAAAGAAGAGGAGAATCTCCCCTATCAGTGGACTTGGGGAGTGGCATGCATGCAGAAAGGGAGGGAGGGTGGGATTGGCAGGGGAGGACGGAGGGGCTTATGGGGGGATACAAAATGAATAAAGTGTAATTAATAAAAAATTTAAAAAAAAGAAAAAATGTCATCCAGTCTATCAAAGGAACCCAAATTGCATTCTTCATTAAAGGCCTTAAAGATTTTTCCAAAAAAAAAAAAAAAACAAACAAACAAAAAAAAACTTACTTACATCTAGTTTTTTAATATTTTGCCTTCAGTGAGTCAATCCATTATTAGTGAAAATTCTTTGATTCTTTTAAGATTTATTTCAAAGCTTTCTTTAATTGTGTAGGTTTGTGTTTTAGCATTTGCATGGTTAGTCAACTAAATATTGCACTAGCCAAAAAAAAAAGTAATTTGTAATAGAAAAATATCAGGTTCAATAAATAGGCTACTCTCTATTAATGGTTGTTACTGAGACAGAGCAACCATTAAAATATTACGTTATTATTCATTATTCAATGTACTCTGGCCCTCAGAGCTACTGTACCCTATCTCAAAGTAGAAATAAGGTGTCCTTTGTGAACCTCCATTTCATTTGGATTATATTTGCTTTTCCCTTTGCTAAAGAGAAGCCAAAGTTCACTCTGGATCAAATTGCCTCTATGAGTTTACCTTTAACTCTCTAATACCAGTGAATTCATGTTTCATTTTGTCCCTGCTACCTCCTCTACATTAAGCCCATTTGTCTTCCAATGACACATAGGGGTTTTCATCTGAGATCATGGATATTATTTCCTTGTTTTTTTTTGTTTTTTTGTTTTTTTTTCAAAAAATATGTCATTTTATAAATTGTTTGATATATTTTCACTGTTTTTTAAGGTAGTTTATTGAACTCCTTCTGCAATCAATAAATATACAGTTCATACTCTACCAGCATCTATTCTTAGTACTTTACAAATATTAACTCCTGTGGCTTATTTTAAAGGCCTCTGCTTGTCTTTGCATCTCATACACATTTGGGTATTGATTTTGTTTTGTTCCATCAATAGCTCCTGTGATATGATCTCTGGCTGTTTTACAAAATGAATTATCAAACAGAAGAAGGAGAGCAACAAAATCTAAAACAAAAGGTAATATGGTTGTTTCCTAGATTTTTTAATGAATAGTACCGCTTTTATTTTGCTTGTGGTGTAAATGTGCTACTGAGGAAGGCAATGCTGATAATATTGATGGTTACTATTTATGCACTGCTTCATGTTCTACACACTTTACATACATTATCTTGTACCCTGAGGACAAGTGGGTGCAATTTAGTTATTATCCTCTCCAGTGATAAAGGAGACATCCAAAGGCCAGAATAATAAAGCAAATACTATTGTGATTTGGATTAGTTTCTCACATTGATGAGCTTCTGATAAGATATAAATGTTGCATTTCAGAGATGGGAAAACTGAGGTTCAGAGAGCACTAACATTTAATGATTTGTCAAACACAAATATAATTTTTTTCATAATTAACCAGTGTAACAACTTTATGTGTAATTCATCAATGGCTTTCCAAGATCACAAGCAAATGGCAAAGCAGTTTTCTATATTAGATTTGCCTGGTTTCAAATCATTATGGTATTTTGACTACACAGTTAATTTTAAAAACCAGGAAGCACATAAAATGAGTTTCACTGGTCTGTGGATTTTTTATTTTTTGAGACAGAGTTTCTCTGTGCAGCCTTGGCTGTCCTGGACTCACTTTGTGAACCAGGCTGGCCTTGAATTCACAGAAATCCTCCTGCCTCTGCCTCCATGTGTGCTGAGATTAAAAACATGTGCCACCATGACTGGCTTATTTTTTTAAGTAGCACATCATATCTGGTATTTTATTGATACTAAATTCTAGGACAACTATAAAATTATGTAGTATTTACTATGTATTTGAAATTTGCACATTTAAAGTATATTGGAATGGCTGGAGAGATGGTTCAACAGTAAGAACAGTCATTGCTGTCCTAAACGACACAGGTTTGTTTCTTAGCATGTACATGCTGAGTCAAAACTCATAACTCTAGTTCTATGTGATCCATTGTGCTTACTTCTGATTGACTTATGCACCTGGTATTTACATGATGCACATACATACAAACAAGTTGTGATAAAACATGTCTATGATCTCAGCAGTTAAAGATGAAAGCATTAAGAATGAAGAGTTCAAGATTATCCTTAGCCACAAAGTGAGTTCAAGGATGGCGTGGATTACATGAGACCACCATATCAAAAACTCAAAATTATAAAAAAATTGAAGTAAAATACATAAGAAAATAAAAGTTGGCATAATACAACGACATGGCTATTCATGCTATAGAAATATGGAAAATGACAGGTAAGGTTAGGACATATTTTGATGGCAAATGAATATAAACGTAAATTATTTGGTATCAATCCTGTTTGCCATTCTGAATGAGATTTAAGCATCCTCCCTAGGGTCCTCCTTAGTATGTAGATTCTTTAGGTCTACAGATGGCTATCCTATATTACATGGTTAATATCCACTTATAAGTGAGTGTATACCATGCCTGTCTTTCTACTTCTAGATTACTTCACTCAGGATGATCTACACCAGAAGAGGTAGAAGAGAGGAAACAGGATTAGAGCCTGCTATAGTGGGTCCTCTGAAAGGATCCACCCAACAGGAGATCGAAGCAGATGCTGAGACTCATGGCTTAACTTTGAGCAGAAGCTGGGAGTCTCATGGAAGAAGAAAGGGGTGGGGATAGAGGGACATGTAGAGGACAGGAACCCCACAAGGAGACAAAAACAGCTAAAGCATCTGAGTCCAGAGGATCCTGCAGATACTGATGTACCAGCAGAAGACCATGCATAGAGAGGACCTAGACCCCCTGCTCAGATGTGACCAATTGGCAGCTCAGTGTCAATGTGGATCTTGTAGTGAAAAGAGCAGGGGCTGGCTGACTATATCATGAATTCAGTTGACTTCTCTTTGATCACTAGCCCCTGATGATGTGTCCTTCCCAGACCAAGGAAGAAGAGGATCTAGGCAGTCCTGATGAGACTTAAAGAGTATGGGCAGATGACAATGGTAGAAAACTCCCCCCTTCAGTGGACTAAGGAAAGGAGATGGGGAAGAGGGAGAGAAGATAAGAATAGGGGGAGTTGAGGAAGGGGGCCTCAATTGAGACATATAATGAATAAATTCTGAAGAAAAAATAAAAATGATAATTAAAATAAAGGTTATGTTATGGATCTGAGTTCTAAAAGGACTAAGAAAGGCTGTCACTTAAGTAAAATCTGAAACAAATGGATGGAATCCGAGGTAAAATTAGCAATGTGGCTATATCCAAGGTTATTTTGAAAATACAGAAAACCGTTACTTCTGTGAAGGGTGTGACATGGATGTGGTGGTGGCTAATTTATGATATTGTATTGACTGACATAAAGACTTCCCCCATACATAGAGACACCATCAAGCGAGGCAATCATACTTCTAGTACTCCCCCATTCTAGTCTATCCTCTCTTTCTTATAATTTGTTCTCTACACCTAAGAAGACTGGCTCCCATTTTCCAAAAATGGTGGTCAAAATCATAGAAGAAAATGAAGCACAAAACATTGTTCATTCTATGGTATTCCCCCTTCCCATAGGACATTTGTGTTAATGGCTTTTTAGACCACTATATTCATGTTATGGGAGATAGATACTGAACTTTTAGTATCCTTGTGCTGAGGAAAGAACAGAATAACCTCACTTACTGAATAATAGGACATGTAACCAGAGACCTTCATAGCAGAAGGGTTTGAAAATAAATTTATTCCAATTAAATAACAAATGTAGATGGCTGGGTATGGGGGAAGTGGGTGGGAGGCTGGGACTTGGAGGAGAAGAAGGAGTGAGGTTGTGATTTGAGATGTAAAATAAAGATAAAATACAATAATTACCATAATAGGCCTGGGGAGATGGCACAGTCCATAATTTACTTACCTTGCATGAGGTCTAGAGTTTATATCCATAGAACCATTTTAAAAAGCCCAATATGGGTACATACTTGTAATCTCAGTGTTGTGATAGCAGGAACATGTAAACCCCTGGGTTTTATGGCTAGCTAGTTTAAGCTATTTGTAAACTGCTAGGCCAATGAGAGACCTCTCTCAGTGAAAGAGGTAATGAGTATGTATGTGGAGGGGGAAGCAAATATTAATTTCAATTTGAAACTCAAACAACTATGCAAGTTAAAGATTCCTCTGAGCACTTTCTTGGCAGATAACAAAATGCTGCATGATTTTTTTTCTTACTTTTTCTATTTTTTTTAAATAAATGGAAGGTAATTTTTATTTAAGGATGATCCTTTTCTAATATTTGCTTTTGTTTAGACAATGTTTTCAGGAATATTCTATAAGGATTTTCACATTTGTGTTTCCTTTTTCAGTACATATTAAAAAACAACCACAAAAGTATACTTTTTTGTAAAGAAATTTTCTTGTTATTTTTCATATGAAAACATAACAACATGTGTCAGGGCTAGTAAGCCAAGACAAAACGAAGGTGTAGTATAGTTTATTGTCATGAGAAAATGACCACTCAGTAGCAATCCAAGAGACTCATTCAGCAGAACCTTTATCAATCTAAAGTAACAGATTCAGACAAGTTCAGTCAAATTAATATGTGAATGACTTAATGTGTTAATTGTCTTCAGGGAATTAAAATCTTACTAGAATACTTAGTAAAAAGAATAATGCTTAACAGAACAGTCGACATTTGATAAGAAATATACAGAAAAGTTCTGTGTGTTTGTTTGTGTGTGTGTGTGTGTGTGTGTGTTTATTAGAATAGTGTTAGTGGTCATGGAGAGGTAATTTGGAGTGATAAGACACTGCAGCTTCTTCAAACAGTTAACCAGCTGCCACAATTGTTACTGTAGAAGTAGATTGTGATTCTTTAGGTCTCTAGATTTTAGTATGGTTATCCTATATTATATAACTGATATTTGCTTACAAGTGAGTGTTTACCATGCCTGTCTTTCTGTTTCTGGGTTACCTCACTCAGAATGATCTTTTATAGTTCCATCCTAAAGAATCTAAACAATAAGGAGGACCTAGGGAGGATACTTAAATCTCATTCAGAATGCCAAACAGGATAGACGCCATAAGCAGTAGAAGAGAGGAAACAGGATGGAGCTTACTATACAGGGACCACTGAAAGGATCCAACAAACAGGGTATTGAAGTACATGCTGAAACTCATGGCCAAACCTTAGGCAGAGCACAGGAAGTCTTATGGAAGAAGAGAGGCCTGGGGATAGAGGGACATAGACGGGACAGGAGCCCCACAAGGAGACCAAAAAAATCTAAAGGATCTAAGTCCAGATAGTCAGTCCAGGATGATGGAGGGTGGGACTGGGGGAAGTTGAGGGAAGGAGTTTCTATCAGTATATGTAATGAATAAATTGTGAAGAAAAATAAAATTACATTAAAATTTCAGAAAAGAAAAGAAGTGGATAATACAGTATAGGGTACTGAGGATAAACAGTGTTGAATAATTGTATTTCATTTACTCAACACCCATTAGAAAGCTAGTATCAAAAACTCAAGTGGTAACACATGCTAGAGAGAGTGTATTAGGCTCCAGTCTTGTTTCTTCTCTTCCACTCCTGTTGGTATAATGTTCTTGTAGAATGTATAAAATTTAACCTGGTTCATTCACATGCTGATTTCTTTACCCGACTGTCTGGTTTCAATCCAGACATTGGAACTGTACATCATCTGCCTCAAATTTGTGTAAACATGGTACCATTTGGTCTCTGTATTGCCAATAAAAAGCAATTAGCCAATGCTGAGCAATGGAGAGACTAGGGTGGAACATCCTGTTCTGAAGGGTAGGAAAAAGAAGCAAGTGGGAAGAGGGTTCTTAGAGAAGAGATCTGAGAAAAGAGGACCTGGGCACACCAGGAGAGAGGAACTGGACCTAATATATGACTAAAAAGCAAGTATAATGTGGTAAATCTAAGTGGGAGGAAGCAATGTGGGCTTGGAGGTTTTGAGTGGAGTAATTATTGCCCAGCATTGTGCTCTAAGTTAATTAAATAAATCCTAGTCTCTGTGTGATAATTTGTATATACAGTTTGTTTAGGAATAACTGCTGTTTAACCAAAAGATAAATCAACAATAAATATCAATACTCAGCAACAAATGCATACCAATGTGGTGTACAATTTACAGTAATCTAGCCAAATTTACAGTAATCTAGCAAGAATTTGCATAGAGAGTAAAACTATAGAGCAATTTCTTCATTCTGTCCTTAAAAACAAAGCAAAGGTAAATAACAAGGAAGACCCTAGGGAAGATGCTCAATCCTCATTCCAAAGGACAAATGCAATAAAGATTGGAAGCATAAGACAGGGAACAGGACGGAAGCCTACCACAGAGGGCCTCTGAAAGACTCTACTGATCGAGGCAGAGACTCATAGCCAAACTTGGGCAGAGGAAATGTAAATTTTTGAAAGAAGGGGGATATAGAAAGACATGCAGGGGACAGGAGCTCCAAAATGAGACCAACAGAGCCAAAAAAAAAAAAAAAAAAAAACTAGGAGCCCTGCACACACTGATACCCCAACCAAGGAAAATGCATGGAGAGGAACTAAAATCCCTGCTCAGATGTAGCCCACTGACTCAGTATCCAAGTAGGGTCCCTAGTAAGGGGAGGTCTTTTTCTTGCATGAACTCAGTGACAGGCTTTCTGATCATCTGGCCCTGGGGGATGCATCCTTGCCAGGCCACAGAGGAAGACAATGCAATCAGTCCTGATGAGACCTGGTAGGCTAGGGTCAAATAGAAGGGGAGGAGGACCTCCCCTACCAGTGGACTAAGGAGGGGCATAGGGGAAAAGACAGAGGGAAGGTAGGATTGGGAGGAGATAAGGAAGGGACCACAACTGAGATACAAATTGAATAAATTGTAATAAATTATAACAATAAAATGTTACAAAAAACAAAACAACAACAACAGCAACCACAAAAATAAAAAAAGCAAAAGAAGTCCCAACTAGAAGGTTGCTCACAAATTTCTGATTAGACAGACTTTCCTGCAGAGCAGCAAGGCCTTCAACACTCTGCAGTAAAACAAAAAATTGATACATAAAAACTCCAGAGAAGCAGTATCTTCAGGTAAAACAAACAAACAAACAAACAAACAACAAAAACAAAAACAAACAAACAAACAAAAATGTCGCTCTTTAACAAGGAAGCTTTTCAAAGCCAGATTTACTAGTCAAGTCAGAAAGCAAAATCCATTTTAAATATATTTTTATTATTATCATTTATTACAGTTTATTCAATTTGTATCCCAGCTGTGGCCCCTTCCTTCTTCTCCTCCTAATGCCACCCTAGCTCACTGTTATCCCTCTATGCCCCTCCCTTAGTTCACTAACATTGGAGGTCTTCTTCCCCTTCTGTTTGACCCTAGCCTACCAGGTCTCATCAGGACTGATCGCATTGTCTTCCTCTGTGGCATGGCAAAGCTGCACCTCACAGGGGGAGGTGATCAGAGAGCCTGTCACTGAGTTCATGCCAGAGAAAACCCCTGCTCTCCTTATTAGGGATCCCACTTGGATATTGAGTCTAGTGGTTAAATCACAGCCTCGGTTTTATGTCCTTGGTTGAAGTATCAGTCTCTGCAGGGCCACAAGGGCTCAGGGTGTTGTTTTTTTTGGGGGTGGTGGTGGCTTTGTTTGTCTCCTTTTGTAGTTCCTGTCTCCTACAGGTCCTTCTATCCCTCCCTTCTTTCACTAAACTCCCTGCACTCTGCACAAAGTTTGGCTATGAGTCTCAGGCTCTACTTCGACACCTTTATCAGAGGCCATCTATGGTAGGCTACTGTCTTCTGCTTCCCATGTCTACTGTGGAGGAATGGCTACAGAAACTAGTACATTTACTCAATGGAATACTACTCAGCTATTAAAAACAAGAAAATCATTAAATTACAGGCAGATGGTGGGAACTAGAAAAGATCAGCCTGAGTGAGGTTTCCCAGAGCAGAAAGACACACATGGCATATACTCACTCATAAGTGGATATTAAACATATAACATAGGATAAACATACTAAAATCTATACTCTTAAAGAAGCTAAACAACAAGGAAGACCCTAAGGAAGATGCTCAATCCTCACTCAGAAAGACAAATGCAAAATCTCTTTATGAAAATGTTCTTGCCAGTCTGAGGAGCAAACATTTGTGGACCCAATAACTTCTCAGAGTGAGGAAAGAGTCACGATCCAGTGAGAGAGGCAGAAAAAAATATCTCTCCCTTGGATCAGGAGCCAAAGACAGACTGAGAAGCCTTAAGCATCTAAACTGGTAAGGTCTAGAAAAAAACCTGGCAGGCTGTTTAAACTGCTTTTTCAGGACTAAAAGTTAGGCAAAGGAAAAAGACCAGTTTAATAGGTCCAAAGTAAGTGCTCATCCAAATCAGACATGCACTCAACCGTTTAGGGGAGGAGTAGGAATCTGATAAAATAATTCTAAGTTACAAATGGGAGGCAAAGCCACACCTCTTTTTCTGTTTGCTGATAAACAGGTACATTGTGAGACACAGCACAGCATAAAAGAATGCAAAACTGGAACAGATATTATGATCAGGTAAATTGTTTAATACACTTTTATGCTGTTCACAAAATTTAAGTAAACGAAATGGACATGATGGGAAAGACAATAACAGAGTTCTTGGAGCTTGCCTGATACTCTTCTCTATGGTTTTAAAACAGAAATAAAGGAAAATTTAGAAACTATGACTATGGTTCCATTCATAGTCCTCAATTTAATCATTGCCTTAGCCTTTTATGGCTTCTCAAAGTTTGAGCCTTTAGAAAAGATACTGGAACAACACAAAAACAATGATAGAACAATATAAAGAAAAAATTAAAAGTTGGAAGAGAGGCATAAAGTAAATTTAAAGGCATAAAGTAAAAGATTCAAGGGATTATTGAACAAAACAATCAAAAGAGAGATAGGTATGAAATATGGGTGCAGACCTTAAGAGAAGAGTTTAGAATGCTAAGTAAAGAAAATGCTCAGGCAGAGGCAAAAGATAAAAATAAAGAAAGCCAATCAAAAGTGGTTTGAAAACAAACTTAGCTTATCCAGTCAGTATACAACAGCAACCAGCAGATGATGATCATCCACAGGATTATCACAAAACTGAATGGCTCCCTATGGAAGTGCTAGATCAGAGGAAATTTAAGGAAAGTGTCACTAATTTTGGAATGCATTCAACATTTGTAAAACAAATGCAGACTTCCTGGTCAATCAAAAGTAAGGTAATCCCAAAAGACTGGGAGGATATGGCAAAAAGCAATATTAGAACCTGGACCATATTTACAATGGCTTTCATAGTAGAGAGAAAAGGCTAGAGAAATAGCATATAAATAGAGCCAGAGGTGTTGGTGTTTCTAAGGAACAGTTGCTTGGTAATGGCCATTATGCTGAAACAGAGATAAAAGCTATATATACTGAAGAAACCTTAACATTATTCACCTAGCAGCCTTAAATGCCTGAGATAAGGTTGAGGAAACAGTAAAAAAGCTTGAGTCATTCTCTCCAGCCATACAATGTCCAAATGAAACATACACTAACTTTTTGCAAAGACTGACCTCAGCTGTGGATAGTAGTATATCAGATCCACTAGCTAGAAAGGCACTAATAGAATCTTTAGCTTTTGAACATGCTAATACTGAATGCAAATATGCAATAAGGCCATTAAGAGCAAGATCACCACCAAGATTAGAAATATGATTGACATCAGATATCACTCGCACAGTATGACCTTAACAGGACAAGCTACTCCTAAAAATATTGTGAAATGTCTTAATTGCAGTTGAAGTTACTAACAAGGAAATTACAAGGAAAACCAAAATAATTCAAAAAGGGAGCCTATGCTTCCTAGAATATGCAGAAGATGTGGCCTAGTGAATGTAGAGCAGTAATAGATAAATGGAGTAATCCTTTATTAAAAAACGCCTAAGGGGCATCTCCCAGGTCCCAATACAGGACAGGGATACACTTCAATAAGAAAATTAAACACCACTGCTCTGGGAATAAACATTAAAAAAAATCAGACAGCGGGGTCAGAGCAAGTTCTATGGATAAATCAAAAAACAAGGAAGGAAACAAACAAACAAACAAAAAAAACCCAAATATATTGGCAAACCTTTATAGATGATCAAAGTCCAAAGTTAAAGATAATTAATAGTTAAATAATATTGAATTGAAAGCATGGTGGATACTCAGGCTGATGTCACAATTATCACTCCTAAATCCTGGCCCCTAGATTGGCCACTTCAAGAGGTGGATATCCAATTCCAAAGAGTAGGAACTTTTTCTATACTAAAACAAAATATCAAATGGCTTAAAGTACAGAACTAGAAAGTCAAACAGGAAAATTAAGGCCATACATAGCTGAAATAGCCATAAACTTATGGGGAAGAAATCTGTTACAACAATGGAAAACCCAGATTAATATCCCCCTCAATTTCAGAGGCAAGCCAAAAAACAGATAATACTCCTGATAAAGAAGTTAATTTTTTTAACGCCATCAAAAACAGTTATAAACTGTCCAGGCTGTCCATAAACAAATTACAGCAGAGGCCATCTTTTCAACTTCATGTTGGGAAGCCACTGTTGTTAAACCCCAACAGCCTTACCCTAAGGTCGTTGGCTGACCAACCTATTTGGATTGAACAATGGTCTATGAGTAAAGAAATATTACTGGTACTAGAACAGCTAGTCCTGGAACAGCTGGAGGTTCAACATATAGAGGAGTCCAACAGCCTTTGGAATTCTCCTGTATTTGATAACAAAAAGAAATCTGGCAAATGGAGAATGTTAATAGATCTCAAAACAACTAACAGAATTAGTCAGCCGATGGGATCGTTACAATCTGGAATATTATTGCCTTCCTTGTTACCTAAGGAATGGCCCTACACTAGTGATTGATTTAAAGGATTGCTTTTTCACTATTCCTTTACATTAATATGATAGGGAAAGTTTGCTTTCTCAGTATCCACTTTGAATAGAAGCAGTCCATTAAAGAGATATCACTGCTGGGTCTAGCATAGGGAAGATAAACAGTACTACTTTGTGCCACTATTTTGTACAACAGCCTTTGGAGAAAATGTGTAAGCAATTTCCTCAGTCCATAATTTACCATTATATGGATGATATCTTATTGGCTGATTCAGATGCGAAAACATTAGAAAAAATTTTGATGAAGCAAATAGAACTTTGCCTTGTTGGGGATTACAGAATGCTCCTGAAAAATATACAAAGAGATTTTTTAATTACCTAGGATTCAAAATATGTTTACAGAAAAATTCAACTACAAAAGGTACAAATTAGAAGAAACCAATTAAGAAATCTTAATGATTTTCAAAAACTGCTGAGAGATATTAACTGGTTATGTCCTACTATAGGTTTAGCTACACAAGAGCTAAGTAACTTATTTCAAACAATAGATGGTGATGAGGACTTAAATAGCCCAAGAATGTTATCAGCTGAAACTGAAAAGTAATTGGCTCTGGTAGAAAGGAAATTAGAAAATGCATATATAGACCACATTGATGCAAAGATGGCCTGTATTTTGGTTATCTTGCCTTCCACTCATTTTCCCAAAGGAATTTTTATGCAGAAGTACGATTAGGTCTTAGAATGGATATTTTTGGCACACAATCAAAAAATTAAAAACCTACCTAGAAAAGGTTTCTGAATTGATCCTAAAAGGAAAAATGAGACTTCGTCATATAGCTGGAATAGATTCAGCTAAAATAGATCAGCATTGGTGCCTTTTACCAATGCTGAGATTGCCTCATTATGGGAAGACAGCAAATATTGACAAAGAGTTTGCAGTGAATTTTTAGGAGAAATCAACAACAGATATCCCAAAACCAAACAACTTCAATTTATAAAAAGTACTGAATGGAGAAAACAGGAAACAGGGAAAGAGCCTAACAGAGGGCCTCTGAAAGACTCTACCCAGCACTGTATCAAAGAAGATACTGAGACTCATAAACAAACTTTGGGCAGAGTGCAGGGAATCTTAGGAGAGAAGGGGGAGATAGTAAGACTTGAAGAGGACAGGAATTCCACAAGAAGAGCAACAGAACCAATATATCTGGCCATGGGGGTGTTTTCTGAGACTGATACTCCAACCAAGGACCATTCATGGATATAACCTAGAACCCCTGCTCAGATGTAGCCCATGGCAGCACAGTATGCAAGTGGGTATTCTAGTAAGGGGAAAAGGGACTGTCTCTGACATGAACTCAGTGGCAGGCTCTTTGAGCACTCTAACCCCTGAGGGGGGAGCAGCCTTGCTAGGCCATGGAGGAGGATAATGCAGCCAGTCTTGATGAGACCTGATAAGCTAGGTTCAGATGGAAGGGGAGGAGGCCCTCCTCTATCAATGGACTTGGAGAGGGGCACAGAAGGAGAGGAGGAAGGGAGGTTGGGATTGGGAGAGAATGAAGGAGGGGCCTACAGGTGGGATAAAAGAAACTTCAGTTTCTGGAGCTTCCACATTATACTGATGCCAATAAACCAAAAATGGCAGGTTATAAGGAAGAAAATGTGAGTAAAGTGATAGAGAATCCTATGATTCAGTTCAAAAATCAGAATTATATGTAATTCTCTTGGTGTTATCAAAATTTCAAGAATGTCTTAATATAGTCAATGACTCTGAATATGCAGAAAGAGTTGTTCTTCCTATAGAAACTACTGATCTAATTCAGGATGATTCGGACTTAATTTTGCTGTTTCTTCAATTAAAACCAGTAATCAGAAACGGAAATAACCCATTGTATATAACAAATATCAGATCTCATATGAGTATACCAGGCCCTCTAGCACAATGCAGTGATGAAATTGATCAACTATTGATGGGAAGTGTGTTAGAGGCCTTAGAATTTCATTAAAAAAAAAAAGCATGTTAACAGCAAAGGTTTCAAAATAGAGTTTTCTATCACCTTGCAACAAGCCAAAAAAAAAAAAATGTAGGAGAATGATCCACTTGTTCCTTATATTACCCGCCTCCTCTCCCTGCAGGAAGTAACAGTAAAGGTAACCACAGAAATGGAATTTGGCAAATGGGTGTGTTTTATTTTACAGAGTTTGGTAAACTGAAATATGTGCACCATACTATTGACACATATTCAGGGTTACGATCAGCCTTAAGTTATGAAAAGGCTGATTCAGTTATTAGACACTTATTAGAAGTGATGGCATTCATGGGTATACTTAAACAAATTAAGGCTGATAATGCTACAGTGTATGTCTCTAATAAAATGAAATGATGTTTTTACATATTATAAGACAAAACGTATCACAGGTATACCACACAATCCTACCAGTCAAAGAGTCACTGAAAGATCCAATCATACTTTAAGGGACATGCTTACAAATCAGAGAGAGGTATCAAAGAACCCAGAGATAGATTACATAACACTTTATTGACCTTAAGTTTTTTAAATGTTAATGAACAACAAACAATGGCTTCCTAGAGACACTGGATTATAGAAAAAAACTGCTGAATTATTTCAGCCTATATATTTCAAAGATACCCTAACCTCACAAGGGAGAGCAGGGAATGTGTTACACTGGGAAAAAGGTTTTGCATATATCCATACAGGAGAAAATAAATTATGGGTTCCATCAAAACTAATAAAAATCAGAAAACAAGGGAGGGGATCCAAGATGGCGGTGCCAGGACAACTCTGGTTCTGACCAGCAGCACAGCAGGATTGGCACAGTGACCAGCAGTCAGAGGATACCCCATGGTGGGGGATTCAGTTGGCTTCGACTCACCCAGCTAAACCATGGAAGAGGTCCTGGTTCCACCAGGCGCGTGGTCGCCAGCCCAGAGCCACAGGCCAGCTTGCTCTGATCACTGTCCCAGACTGAACTGGGAGCCCCACAACATCAAATACTAGGATTTCCAGTCGAGAGATAACCCCACGGTGCAGGAAATGATCTGGACCGACCTAAGGTCACCCAGACAATCCCTGGAAAAGACCCGGGGTTCCATGCCCAAAAACCAACCCTGAGCCGAGCAGGGCACACAGGCACCAGCACAGAGTCCTGCCTGCGCACCTGACTCGCTGCCCCAGATAGAAGTGTGGGTCCCCTGGCACCAAAGACTGAGTTTCTTTGACAGTACAAACCCACAGGTAAGGGAACAGCAGGTCTGATCTCAGAGCACTCAGCCAATATCACAACCCCAAAAAGGTCTCTGGAAAAATTACCCAGTTTCAGCAGACACCCAGGTGCCCAATTGCCAGAAAGGGAGAGCCATACACATCTGTGCCTACGGGTTGTACTCGCCATCCCAGACAGAATGGTGGTCCCCAAAGAATAGTCTAGGTGTCTCTGTCAGGAAGAAACCACACAGCAGGGGGATCATCAGGTCCAACACTCAGGACACCTAGCTCCAGAAGACTTTCTGGATTCACATGGGCTGTATACTCTAGCCTTCTACTGTAGGCCTGAGTGCTATACTCAACTGCCATTGTTGAGTACCTCTAAGGTACTGGGGCACACAGCTGCATCCTCATACCTACAAAAGCCAGAGAGCCATTACAGCAGCCTTCAGATACTGCTCCAAGGTTCAACCAGTTTTCCCTAGCTAAACTAACAAAACTGTGGAACTCCCTTTTTCTTCAAGAGGGCTGCACCCAACAATTACACCTTAAGAGCAACAACTGCAGCTCACTAAATTAAGAGCAAGAAACCCAGCAGCAGGGCAGCCATCACCAGGATTTCTCCTGATGAGAGGAGAGCATTCCTGAACACGACAGTTACCACACAGGTACATATGCCTGAAGTGAACTATGACAATTCCTGAGAAGCACCACCATTCAGGTGAACATACCCCAAAAGCTGAGGAGCTCTCCTTCAGAACCCCCCCCCAACTGGATTTTCCCCACCCCAGGACCCAACAGGCACCAGAAGCTAACAGACAACACCTGATATAGCCAAATGGGAAGAGGCCAGCAAAAAGCACAACAACAACAACAACAAAAAAAAAAAAAGGCAAAGCAATATAGCATCACCAGAACCCAGTTACCCAGAGGCAAGTAACCCTGGACATCCTAACATAAGTGAAAGTCAAGAAGATGACCTTACATCTATGTTTATGAAGAAGTTAATGGAGGAAGCAAATGAAATGCATGAAGAATTCGGGGAAGATATAATAAAACAGATTATGGCCATCCGTAAAGAAAGATAAGATACAGCCAAACAGTTTGTGGCTTTCAAAGAAAAAATGATTAAATCACTGAAAGAAATAAAAGAAACAGAGGAATGTTCGATGAAACAGGTGAAGGAATTGAAGGAAAAATAAGAAAATACAGTAAGACAGGTGAAGGAAATCAACAAAACAGTTCAAGATTTGAAGATAGAATTAGAAAAATTAAAGAAAACACAAATGGAGGAAATCATGGAAAGGTAGAACCTAGGAAAGAAAACAGGAACTACAGAGGTAAGCATAACCAACAGACTACAGGAGATGGAAGAAAGAATCTCAGGTGTGGGGATAAAATGGAAGAAATCAATGTATCTGTCAAAGAAAATGTTAAATCTAAAAAATTCCTGACACAAACCATACAAGAAATATAAGACAACATAAAAAGACAAAACCTAAAAATAATAGGAATAGAGGAAAAACAAGATTCCCTTTATCAAGGCCCAGAAAATATTTTCAACAAGATTATAGAAGAAAATTTCCCAAACATAAAGGAGAGGCCATTAAGAATACAAGAGGCCTACAGAACACCTAATAAATTGGACCTGAAAAGAAAATCCTCCTGTCACATAATAATCAAAACAGTAAGAGTACAGAACAAAGAAAAAATACTAAAAGCTGTAAAGGAAAAAGATCAAGTAACATATAATGGCAAACTCATCAGAATCAAACCTGACTTCACAACAGAAAATATGAAAGCCAGAATGGCCTGGACAGATATCATGCAGACCCGAAGAGAACACGTGTCAGCCTAGGATAATATATCTAGCAAAACTCTCAGTCCTCATAGACAGAGAAAACAAGATATTCAATGACAAAAGCAAATTTCAACAATACCTTCACACGAATCCAGTGTTACAGAACATACTAGAAGGAAAAACACAACCCAAGAAAACTACTTTCAAGAAAACACAGGAAATAAATAACCTCACTACAGCAAAACAAAAAGTAGTCAAACACACTAACATAGCCAACATCAACATCAAAGGATTTAATAGCCACTGCTCATTAATCTCTCTCAACACCAATGGACTAAATCACCCAATAAAAAGACACAGACTAACAGAATGGATGCATAAACAAGACAGAACAATCTGTTGCATACAGGAAACACACCTACATCACAGAGATAGACATTACCTGAGAGTAAAGGGCTGGAAGACGGTTTTCCAAGCAAATGGACCTGGGAAACAAGCAGGAGTAGCCATTCCAATGTCTAATAAAATAGATTTTCAACCAAAATTAACCAAAAGAGATGGGGAAGTACATTCAAACTCATCAAGGGAAAATTCCACCAGGAAGACATCACAATCTTGAACATCTATGCCCCAAATGCAAAAGCACCCACATTTGTAAAAGAAACTTTAATAAAAATTAAACCACACATAAACCCCCACACATTAATAGTGGGAGACTTCAACACCCCACTCTCAACAAAGGACAGGTCAACAAAACAGAAATTAAGCAAAGAAACAATAACTTTGACAGAAGTCCTGAATCAAATGGACCTCACAGACATCTAGAGGACCTTTCAGCCAAATACAAAAGAATTTACCTTCTTCTCAGCACCTCATGGAATCTTCCCCAAAATAGACCATACAGTTGGTCACAAAGCAAGACTTAACAGATACAAGAAGATTGAAATAATCCCTTGTACCCTCTCTGAGAACCATGAACTAAAGCTGGACCTCAATGACAAAAATAGCAAAAGGCCTACACACACATGGAAACTGAACAACTTGTTACTAAATGACAGCTGGGTCAGAGAAGAAATAAAGAACAAAATAAATCATTTCCTAGAATTCAATGAAAATGAAGACACAACATACCCAAACTTATGGGACACAATGAAAGCAGTGCTAAGAGGAAAGTTCAGAGCACTAAGTGCTTTGAAACATCTCATGCAAGCAACTTAATGGCTCACTTAAAAGCCCTAGAAAAAAAAAGAAGCAGACACACCAAAGAGGAGTAGATGGCTGGAAATGATGAAACTCATGGCTGAATCAATCAATTAGAAACAAATAAAACAATTCAAAGAATCAATGAAACCAAGAGCTGGTTCTTTGAGAAAATCAACAAGATAGACAAACCCTTAGCCAAACTAACTAAAAGGCAGAGAGAAACTATCCAAATCAACAAAATCAGAAACAAAAAGGGGGACATAGCCACAGACAACAAACAGAGCCAAACAATAATTAGGTCTTATTTCAAAAATCTCTATGCCACAAAATTTGAAAATCTAAATGAAATGGACAATTTTCTTGATCGATTTGACTTACCAAAGCTGAAGCAATAACAGAAAAATCAATTAAACATTCTTATAACCCCTAAGGAAATAGAAGTGGTCCTCAAAAGTCTCCCATTCTAAAACAGCCCAGGGCCAGATGGTTTCATCGCAGAATTTTACCAGACCTTCAAAGAAGAACTAACACCATTATTCTTCAAACTATTAAAAAATGGAAACAGAAGGTGCACTACAAAACTCATTCTATAAAGTCACAGTCACCTTGGTACCTAAACCTCACAAAGACCCAACAAAGAAAGAGACTTTAAGGCCAATCTCCCTCATGAATACTGATGCAAAAATACTCAACAAAATACTTTCAAACAGAATACAAGAACACATCAAAGATATTATCCACTATGACCAAATAGGCTTCATCCCAGGCATGCAGTAGTGGTTCAGTATATGGAAATCCATCAATGTGAACCACCAAATAAACAAACTGAAGTAGGAAAACCACTTCATCTTCTCCTTAGATGCTGAAAAAGCATTTGATAACATCCAACATGCATTCATTTCTAAAGTCTTGGAAAGATCAGGCACATACCTGAACATAGTAAAGGCAATATACAACAAACCTATAGGCAATATCAAACTCAATGGAAAGAAACTTAAAGCAATCCCACTGAAATCAAGGACAAGACAAGGTTGGCCACTCTCTCCATATCTCTTCAACATAGTTCTGGAATTCCTTGCTAGAGCAATAAGACAATTAAAGGAGATCAAGGGGATACAATTTGGAAAAGAAGTAGTCAAAGCATCATTATTTGCAAATGATATGATAATATATGTGAGTGACCCCAAAAATTCTACCAGGGAACTCCTACAGCTGATTAACACCTTCAGCAAAGTGGCTGGATACAAAATTAAGTAAAAAAAAATTTAGTGGCCTTCCTGTATACAAAAGACAAAAGGGCTGAGAAAGAAATTAGGGAAACAACACCTTTCACAATAGCCACACAAGGCATAAAGTACCTTGGTGTGAACCTAACCAAGAAAGTCAAAGACTTGTATAAAAAAAAAAAAATTTCCAGTCTCTAAAGAAATAATTTGAAGAAGATATCAGAAGATGGAAAAACCTCCCATGATCATGCCTTGGCAGGATTAATATAGTAAAAATGGCCATTTTACCAAAAGCAGTCTACAGATTCAATGCAATTCCCATCAAATTACCAACACAATTCTTTACAGACCTTTAAAGAAAAATTCTCAACTTCATATGGAACAACAAGAAAACCAGAAATGCTAAATAAATCCTGGACAGTAAAAGATCTTCAGGAAGTATCTCCATCCCTGATCTCACACTGTACTGTAGAGCAACAATATTAAAAACTGCATAGTACTGTCATATAAACATAATGGTGGATCAATGGAATCAAATAGAAGACCCTGAAATAAACCCACACACTTATGGAAACCTGATTTTTGACAAAACCATTATGACAAAACCATTCTATGGAAAAAAGACAGCATCTTCAACAAATGGTCCTGGTCTCACTGGTTGTCTAAATGTAGAAAAATGTAAATAGATCCATACTCATCACCCTTCAAAAAACTAAAGTCCAAGTGGACCAATGTCCTCAATATTTAACCAGACACAGTAAAACGCTTAAGAGAAATAGTGGGGAAGAGCCTTGAACTCATTTGCACAGGAGACAACTTCCTGAACAGAACACCAACAGGACAGGCTCTTAGAGCAACAGTCAATAAATGGGACCTCATGAAACTGAAAAGCTGTTAAGCAAAGGACACTGTCGTCAGAACAAATGACTGCCTACAGTTTGGGAAAGGATCTTCACCAACCCTATATCTGACTGAGGACTAATATCCAGTATATATAAAAAACTCAAGAAGTTAAACAGCAACAAATCAAGTAATCCAATTAAAAAATGGGGTACAGAGCTAAACAGAGAATTCTCTGCAGAGGAATATAAAATGGCAGAGAAACACTTAAATAAATGTTCAACGTCATTAGTCATCAGTGAAATGCAAATCAAAACGACCCTAAGATTTTACCTTACACCCATCAGAATGGCTAAGATCAAAAACTCAAGTGACAACACATGCTCGAGAGGTTGTGGAGAAAGATGAACACTCCTCCATTGCTGATGGGACTGCAAACTTTTACAACCACTCTGGAAATCAATCTGGTGCTTCATTGGACAACTAGAAATAGCACTTCCCAAGATCTAGCTATACCACTCCTTGGCATATACCCAAAACAGGCTCAAGTACACAATAAAGATATTAGCTCAACCATGTTTGTAGCAGCTTTATTTGAAATAGCCAGAAGGTGGAAACAACCCAGTTGTCCCTCAACGGAAGAATGGAGATAGAAGCTGTGGTACATCTACATAGTGGAATATTACTTAGCAATAAAAAAAACAAGGATATCATGAAATTTGCAGGTAAATGGTGGGTACTGGAAGTGATCATCCTGAGTGAGCTATCCCAGAAGCAGAAAGACACACAGGGGATATACTCACTTACATAGCCATATAATATAGGATAAACCTACTAAAATCTGTACACCTAAAGAAACTAATCAAGAGTGAGGAGTCTTGCTAAAATGTCCAATTCCTATCCAGAAAGGCAAAGAGGACATGCATCAGAAGAAGGAGAAAAGAGGGAACAATTCAGGAGCCTGCCACACAGGACCTCTGAAAGGCTCTGCCCTGCAGACTATCAAAGCAGATGCTGAGACTTATGGTCAACCTTTGGGCAGAGTGCAGGAAATCTTATGAAAGAAGTGGGAAACCATAAGATGGAGAGGACAGGAACTCCACAAGTAGAGCAACAGAACCAAAAAAATCTGAGCACAGGTGTCTTTCCTGAGACTGATACTCCATCCGAGGATCATTCATGGATATAACTTAGAACCCCTGCAAAGATATAGTCCATGGCAGTTCAGTGTCCAAGTGGGTTCCATAGTAATAGGAACAGGGACTGTCTGTGACATGAACTGATTGGCCTGCTCTTTAATCACCTCCCCCTGAGGGGGGGCGCAGCCTTACCACACCACAGAAGAAGACAATGCAGCCACTCCTGATGAGACCTAATAGACTAGGATCAGAAGAAAGGAAAAGAAGACTTCCCCTATCAGTGGACTCTGGGAGGATTATGAGTGCAGAATGGGAAGGAAAGGAGGGATTGGGATGGGAAGAGGGAGTGAACCACAGGGGGGATATAAAGTGTAATTAATAATTAAAAATTCAGAAGACCACCTGAAGATCTTGGTCACCCACAAGACGAGAGGAATTGAGAAGACTAAACAGAACAGGTTACAACCTAAATTACTGATCCCTTAATATGGAAACAATTCTGAAACTGACTGAGACATAAAAATATCTCTACCCAGAACTTCAACAATGCATGGCCAATGAATTCTTGGCTACAATATCCTCAATATGTATTATGCCATTCTTTTAACTGACATAGATAAAATTCTTTTACAGTTTAGTTTCATCCTGCACATCTCATACATTGATACTTTTAGGACTATATAATGCTTGTGAGAAATTAAACATTTGCAGAACAAAAGGACCAGACACTAGAGGCGTTGGATCAAACCTGACTGAATTCATCCTTCCAGAATGCTAAGATGTTGACACATCTGTTCTAGCATTGATCATGTTCTAGCATTCTGCCTGTTCCTTCCTCAACTGCTTCAGTTGTTGTTTCTCATTAAAGCCTGCTCCCAATAGAGCATTGAAGAAATCCACTAATTTCAATTGGTCTAACATTTTAGACTGTTCCTAATAGGACTTCTATTAAGCCTGACATTTCTCAACATTCAAAGACTGGACCAAAAATGTTAATGCTTGCTTAATTAACCATTCTTCTCAATTTCCTTTGGGCCACTTAAAAGGATTTCTGCGTTTCCAAAAAATCAACTAGAAAATATTCATGAGAATGAAGTTCGATTTGCCTTAAAAGGGGTTGGGTAAGTTTTTGGTTATTTTCTATGAATGTTTATTGTCATTGTGAGATGATTATTAGTTACTAATGATCTTATTCAGAAAGAAAATTATGTTAGGATATTAGGTAATGCAAGTTAATTGTTAGTTAACTCACAGTCATGTTAGACAGTAGTCTAATTTATCACAGGAGTATATATCCTAGGATTAATAGATGGATATCCTTCTATAGACAGGTCTAGTATATAAAGATAGGTAAGTCTTCAAAAACTTCAGAGACCTACTAAATATGGCATTGAAAAATATTTTATTTTTTAAAGATTTTTTGACAATGAGATAGGTTGTCTCCTGGCATCACCCAACCTACCTCAAAGAAGATGATGAACATCAAAGAACTTCTATATGGAAATGGCTTCAAATGTGTAAAAGAACCACTCAAGCAAAAAGAAAATGCCCTCATTTCATGACAGAATTCGCCTAAAATGGGCAAGTTTAAATACAGGTCAAGTCAATGGCCAAAATCTGCCAGTACGAGGTAATCATGTCTTAAATAGTTCCTGTTTAATATAAATGTCTGTCAAATATACTGAGCCAAAAGGCTGAAGATGATGCTCCAGCATTATAGAGAGTTTTGGGTGACTGTTAAGGCAGCAAAGAGTCTCTGTAAATTTGCTATTTTGGGGAGGCTGTTAACATGCACTTGCTATTTACTCAGGTATCTAATTTTATTCCTTCTCAAGTCTCTGGTGTGCTTGAAACCTAAATAGTTATAGTTCCACAATTTAGCTTAAGCTGTTTTAAAAATTTTTTTTTAATGTAGGTAACACCAATAAGAATAAAAGTTAATTTAGGAATAGAACTCTAAACTTGTCAAGATAGGATATTCAAATAGTTTCTCCTAAGTTGCCAAATGCACATGGACTGGACATTGAACATGTCAATCTTACCTAATAGTTTTCATAACTGTTTTATAATTATTCTACTGAAAGAAAAGGAGCCTTTTATCAGACTTAAAGGAGGAAATGTTGGTATAAGGTTCTTGTGGAATGTGTGAAATTTATCCTTGCTCATTCACATGCTGATTTCTCTACCCCACTATTTGGTTTCAGTCTGGACATTGAATTGTGATGCTTATTCTAAGCATCACCTGTCTCAAGTTTGTGTGAACATTCTACAATGTGTTCTCTGTATTGCCATTAAAACAACCAGCCAATGCTGAGCAATGGAGAGAATAGGGTGGGACATCCTGGTCAGGAGGGGAGGAAAAAGAAGCTAGCTAGTGGGAGGAGGGTTCAGAGAGGAGGTATCTGAGAGGAGAGGATCTGGAAACACCAGGAGAGATGAACTCGACCTAAAATAGGAATAAAAATCAAGTACAATGTGAGAATTCTGAATGGGAGGAAGCTATGCCAGCCTGGAGGTTTAGGATGGAGCAATTATTGCCCAGTATTGTGCTCTAGGTTAATTAAATTAATGCTAGTCTCTGTGTGAGGATTTGGGTATACAGCTGGTTTGGAATAACAGCTCTTTAACTAAAAGACAAATCAATAATAAATATTAATAATCAGCAACATACCGCTTTTTGTTGTTTATCCTGTTTTCCCTTGTGAATGAGAATTAAGCATCTTCCCTACGGTCTTCCTTGTCATTTAGCTTTTTTAGATCTGTAGATGTTTATCTTATATAATATCTTATATAATATGGCTAATATCCTCTTATAAGTGAGTATATGCTAAATGTGTCTTTCTGCTTCTGTGGTACCACACAGGATGATCTTTTCTATGTGTATGCATTTGCCTGCAAATTTCATGATTTCAATGTTCTTAATAGCTGAGTAGTATTCCATTTTGTAAACGTACTATAATTTCTGTATCCATTCTTTCATTGAGGTACATCTAGGTTGTTTCCAGATTCTTATTTTTACAAATAGGGCTGCTATGAACATAGTTGAGCAAATATCCTTATTGAATGTTGGGGATTATTTCAGGTATATGCCCAGGATTTATATAGCTGGATCTTGCAGTGCTGCTATTCCAGTTTTTTTTTTTTTTTTTTTAGAAAGCAACATATTGATTTCCAAAGTGGTTGTACAAGTTTACACTCCCATCAGCAATGGAGGAAGGTTCCCCTTTCTCCACAACTTCTCCAGCATCCTTTGTCACTATTCTTTTTAGCAAAATTTTTAACCTTGCCCTTGTTTTTCTTCTTTAATTTTTTGTTGTTGTTTGTTTGTTGTTGTTGTTGTTGTTGATTTTAGATAGCCCTAGTCATGTCCAGTCTGCTTATTTTTCTCTCTGATATGCCCTCTTCCAGATGTCTTTGGATATTTTCTCTATTAAAATATCTTAAAATTCTTCCCCTTAATTACGAAACAACCATTCCAGTAGTTTCTTCCTTTGCCCCTTGTTTACAGCAACTAGCATATTTTTTTTTATTCCATCAAACATTTTACAGTGAGGGTTTTCTTTTCACTTTGGCTATTTGACTGAGGATTTGACTCAGCTTAAGACAAAATGGTGAGGAACTATAGCAAGTCAAATACCATGCAGCCATTTATACTTCTGTTTTTCTTTCAAGAATTATTTATTGAGAACAAGTTAAGTATAAGAGCATGAATTTGTAAAAAAATGAAATTGGCTGTTTCTGTAATTTCTGAGTACAATATAATATAGAAGTCTTTCATCCAAGTTAAATGTTTGGAATTGAACAGTCCCACGTCTTGTACTTATCAAGAGAAATAGGGTTGTTTTTCTATGAATATGTTACAAAAGAGCTGCCACTTTCTGTTTACACAACAGAAGCAATGTCAACTTCTATAAAATATAGAAAACATTAGCGGTTGCATAGCCCCTCTTTCCTTTTTGAATAGAATTCCAATTCTTTATTTTTATTTTTTGTCTGCATATTGCCTGCTGTTGCAGTCTTTGAGAGTGGGCACTATCTAGAAGGAGGAATATGGGCATGTACATGTTTCTACATATAAATGATTTGTAATTTAGGAATAGAATGGGAATTCTCAAGGTTATCAGTCCTACATAACCTAAAAATGTTTTGTGTAGTGTTTTGTAAAATCCACTTTTGAAAGACCTTTTACCTGCCACTCAAATTTATGATATATCAAAGTCGAGAGAAGGAGGTATTCAGCTTTAGAAAACAAGTTTTGGTTGGCGCAAAAGAATCATAATAATAATAAAAAAAAGCGAAGAAGGGAAAGAAAATAGTTTGAATGTATCTGCACTGTAATTAAAATCAAAAGGATTAAAGAGCTAGATATACAGACAAGTTATCTATTGATTTGGTAATTACATTATTCATCGTTTCATTTGTATAAATTATCACTGAGATAAGTCTCAATGTCAGTAAAGTATACATTTTGTGGCAAATATCTGTATGAGCATAAATATATTTGATGATTTGTAAAACCACTTCATTGTTTACATTTTCAACAGGTTTTCCCCAAGATAAACCAAAATCTGTAAATTGAGTTCACTGATTCTTTTTTTTTATTTTTTATTAATTACACTTTATTCATTTTGTATCCCCCCATAAGCCCCTCCCTCCTCCCCTCCCGATCCCACCCTTCCTCCCCTTTCTGCATGCATGTCACTCCCCAAGTCCACTGATAGGGGAGGTTCTCCTCTCCTTTCTGATCTTAGTCTATCAGTTCTCATCAAAAGTGGCTGCATTGTCCTCTACTGTGGCCTGGTAAGGCTGCTCCCACCTCATGGGGAAGTGATCAACGAGCAGGCCAATGAGATTATGTCAGAGGCAGTCCCTGTTCCCATTACTATGTAACCCACTTGGACACTGAACTGCCGTGGGTTACACCTGTGCAGGGGTTCCAGGTCATCTCCACGAATAGTCCTTGGTTGGAGTATGAGTCTCTGGGAAGTTCCCTGTATTCAAATTATTTTATTCTGTTGCTCTGCTTGTGGAGTTCCCGTCCCCTCCAGCTCTTACTATTTCCCACTTCTTACATAGAATTCTATTCACCCTGCCCATCAGTTGGCCATCAGGCTCAGCATCTGCTTTGACAGTCTATACTGCAGAAGCTTTCAGAGGCCCTCTGTGGCAGGTTTCAAGGTTGTTTCCTGTTTTCTTCTGGCTTTCAGAGGCCCTCTGTAGCAGGTTCCGAGGTTGTTTCCTATTTTCTTTTTCTTCTGATGTCCAACCTCTTTTCCTTTCAGGATGGGGATTGAACATTTTAGTTAGGGTCCTCTCTTTTGCTTAGTTTGTTTAGATGTACAGATTTTAGTGGGTTTATTCTATGTTGTATGTTTATATGAGTGAGTATATACCATGCGTGTGTTTTTGCTTCTGGGACAACTCACTCAGGATGATCCTTTCCAGGTCCCACCATTTACCTGCAAATTTCATGATTTCCTTATTTTTCATTGCTGAGTAATACTCCATTGTATAGATGTACCACAGTTTCTGCATCCATTCTTCAGTTGAGGGGCATCTGGGTTGTTTCCAGCTTCTGGCTATTACAAATAAAGCTGCTACAAACATGGTTGAGCAAATGTCCTTTTTGTGTACTTGCACCTCTTTTGGGTATATGCCTAGGAGTGGTATGGCTGGATCTTGAGGAAGCGCTATTCCTAGTTGTCTGAGAAAGCGCCAGATTAATTTCCAGAGTGGTTGTACCAGTTTACATTCCCACCAGCAGTGGAGAAGGGTTCCCCTTTCTCCACAGCCTCTCCAGCATGTGTTGTCACTTGAGTTTTTGATCTTGGCCATTCTGATGGGTGTAAGGTGATATCTCAGGGTTGTTTTGATTTGCATTTCCCTAATGGCTAATGAGGTTGAGCATTTCTTTAAGTGCTTCTCTGCCATTCGATATTCCTCTACAGAGAATTCTCTCTTTAGCTCTGTTCCCCATTTTTTAAGTGGATTACTTGGTTTACAAGCTGAGTTCATTGACTCTTAAATAATTTTTGAGAATTGGAAAAAAAGAAAAAAAAACCTTCCTAATATTTTATGCATATAATCATTTTTTTCATTTCAATATTACTGCATTTACCTTTTGCTTGAAAAGTGTGTCACCTAGTAGGAATGCAATAAGTTTATCTTAAATAATCAAATTCTAAAGTTGTCAACATTTTATTCACCCAAACATGCTTTTAAAAGTGCTAAAGTCCTATCAGTTGTCTTCTCCTATCTCAGAATTCTCTCAATTAGAGAATGAGAATGTCTTAAAGGAAAGATATCAAAATTTGGGTTGACATCATGAGCGAAGTGGACATGATTTAATAAGAGACAGTACTCCTTTGTAATCATAATACAAAGTCCCTCTTGGATAGAAAACCTCTGCCTTAACCTCTTCTGTATGACCTATTATAAGGAAGCTAATGTTTCCTGTCCTTTTACAATCTATATTCGTCTAATACAAAGAAGCAGAAACCCATAATCATAATGGATTTAATTACTCTGAGATTGCACTTTAATATCTATCTAGAATAAATGTCAGTAGAAGGCTGGCACAAGATGAAATTAGTTTAGATATCCTAGGCAACTAATCAAATAAGTCAACTAAAATTCATTTCTTCTCCATTTTTATATAATTCATGCAGCAGATATGGAAGTTTAGGTTTTTATTCTATTTGTACTTGTATGTTCATGTATTGAAATTCTCTCTATATACTTGCTTGGCTTTAGGAATATGATATATAATTTAGTATACCAGAGGGCAAGAAAAACTAATGGACTACTAATCACTTGTGGAATAGGAGTAGCCAGAGGGCAACTAGGAGGTACGGTCATTAGAAGTGACACATATTATACAACTGAGAAGACAGAAAAGGTAAGTGTCAATGATGACACCATAACTAAACACCCAAAGTTTGGTTTCCATTTACCAAAGATTCATTGCTATTTATTTTTTGAGAAAATAATGCTCTGCAAGCCTACTGATGATGATGAAATATTAAGGAGACTGGGATGGATGAGGTCAATAAAAAATCTATAGTAGTTATTGATATTAATTTGAAAATGTGATTTTAATTATTACACACAGATAAAGGTCATTTTGTTGTTTACATAATTGAAATTTTAATCCTGAGGTATTCTCAAAGTAAGATGCTAATATTCATTCCTGTGCTTAAGTGTGGGGTTAGTATGATATAAATAAGCATGTATTATAAACATCTATAAACCTTAATTCAAAGGCAGAAGATCACAGAATTATAATTTTAAGTAAATACCTATTAATCACTCTGGGTTATTGCAGCTCTCTGGGTCTGGGTTTATGAAATTCAATCACCTACAAATGTTTTTTTCACTTTCTCCCTAGATTTTGTTTTGTTTTGTTTAGATTTTGACAAAAGGACAGTACTTTAAGCAAACGTGTTTTTCACACATTCGTAGAAGGCCTGTCTCCATAGACCAATAAATCAGAACGTTTTTGAACTTTCTCACTAATGAATTGATGATAGATGGATCAACTGAACTGACCTTCAGACAGAAAAATGAATAATCAAGAAACTAAACTATTTGATTTCTATGAGCAGTACCCTCCTTGATTAGTTGAACAAATGTTCAAAATCACCTCCCAAAGGAGTCAAAAAATGGCAAAACGAAGCAAACATGGTACTAGAGTTTCAAGATACTTTTATGAGTTGTTGAGGTTACACATCTTACCATAAATGAACTATGGGGAACCATAGACTATGATTACTTGTATGTAACCAAAACTATGAAAAATAGTTAATAATTGTAAGCATCTTTTATCATCTCACTTGATCATTTTACTATTTAGAACTTCCATTTTATAGATTTTAAAAAACTCTGGATTGATTAGTCATTTATTCACTGGCACAGAGATGTCTATTAACAAAGCCAGATATCTCAACTTAGGGTATGTGATTCTAAATTCAGCATTACTATCCATTACATAATATTTTTTTCCTATCAATGGAAGAGTAATTTTGAAATAACCTGTAATGGGAGTTTTGGTTTCTTTTAAAGCTCAGTTATGTTATGTAAATATGTGTTTGTTTTTTTTTTTTAAATCCCCAAGTGCAAGATTTTAGTTTGGGCTTTAGTTGTTCAACAGCTGATAATAAATACTTATTCTGTTTTCCCAAGTAGCTATCAACTTCCAGTACCTTCTTATAGAGGGATGAGGCTTGGAGGATACCTCCGCCATCTATGCAAGGACTTAGTTGGCCTGACTCTGTATATGTCTTATGTAGGTAACAACAGCTAACTCTGAATCATAATTTTGATAACCATGTCATGTTCAAAAGAGAGCATTGCACAAAACTCCTTACCTTCTATCAGCTCTTATATTTTTTCCTCCTCCTTTTTCAGTGTTCTACCTTGTTGCTGGGAATAGTAATATGACTGTTTCATTTTGTGGTAAATACCTGGATTTTCTTATTCTCAGTATTTTGAAAAGTTCTTCACTGCTCTCTATTGAGTGTTGTCCACTGCAAAAAAGTATATTCTCTGACCAAGACAGAGGTTAAGCCATTTAACCCATGTCTGCATTTAGAAGCAAAGTTTAGAGCACAGCCATTTAACAAAGCAATATTAGGCTCTATTCTAAAGATTTTGACTTCCAAAGCCATAGGCTTGACCAGGATTAAGGTACTAGGCAAGATATTCTCTCCTATAGAATATAGTTTTCTTCTAATAATCAAGTGGTTAGTTACCCATAGCAGTGTGTCACTATTGCACCAACATTTATATCTTGCTTTGTACATCTGTATTGCATACAGAGCCTAACTCAGGTAAAACTATCATTTTATTCTTCCCTAGCAGCCTGCACAGAAACTTCCTGTACTATGAAAACTAGCCAGCACTGAGGAAGTTACATAATCCATTTAAAATTATCTGAAATCACTGTACATTTGCCTGCAGGATGTGCCTATTAATTATTTTTAAATGAGTTTATATATACATTGAGATATAAGAGCTTTATTTAAATACGTTAAAAGTAAAGAAAGGGTTATAGCTTAAAGTAACAATATTTAACATGAACGATGTTCATGAAAGAGATCATTGAATTCAAAGCTTTGATAATAAAAGTTAAATTTAGAAACTAGTCACTTTCATTTTCAACTCAATGAAATGTACCTTTTTCAAATAATTTCTTATATCAACATCAATATTGTACTGTATATGAGAAGACTGGTTACAAGTTTTTTCTCTTTAATATTACTTCAGTTAATACTACTATTTGCATGGCAAAGACATGAATTTATGTTTATGCTGCATTGTTAATATTTTTGTGTGATTTCAAGTGATCAAAAAACATCCCATATAGCACTCATTGATTTAGCTTTTAAAACTTGACTGCAAAAGAATATGCCAAACCAAAATAATGCTTATGGAAATTACATTTATTTTCAAAGACTACTACAATTCTACAGTGAATCCTGGGCATCACTTTTTATTCCATTGATTATTGTGGTAAATAAATAAGATATTTAAAACTATTCCTGCCTCTGCTGTGTACATAAATTAATTTCTGTTTACATTGTGATTACAACAGCAATTCAGCACCAGATTTGTCTGAAACATTGAGGGGTTAATTTTTCACAAGATAGAAAATACAAGGACACAATTTTCCATACTAGTTACCTCTGACTTTTATTCAGTTGACCACATAGAAACATATTTGCTACATGTTTTTAACCAAAAGTAGAGAATAGTATTAATTCACATTAATGTATTTGGGTTTTATCTAGTGAGTACATTGAAAGGTGTAACTTGTGAGATATATCATTAAGTAACCATGGTTTCTATAAGCCATGAGTTCAATAAGATTTTATGAAATTTTCATTGAAATACTTGTTTTGGCCCAAAAATCATACATTGTGTTCCTCATGAAATTTGCAGGCAAATGGATGGAACTAGAAAATATTATCCTGAGTGAGGTATCCTAGAACCAGAAAGACATACATGGTATATACTCATAAGTGGATATTAGCCGTATAATATAGGATAAACATATTAAAATCTGCAGACCTAAAAAGGTAAACAACAAGGAGGACCCTAGGGAAGATGGCTATTTCTCATTCAGAAGAGAAAACAGGATAGACACTGGAAGTGGTAGAAGAAAGGAAAAAGGACTGGAGCCTGCCACAGATGTCCTCTAAAAGACTCCAACAAGCAGGGTATTAAAGCAGATGCAGAGACTCACATCCAAACTTTGAATAAAGTGTAGGGAGTCTTATGAAAGAAGGGGAATATTAAAGGACCAGGAGGGAACAGGGTCTACACACGAAGACCAACAAAGAAAAAAAAAAGGTGCAGGGCCCACAGGGTACTGCAGAGACTGATGCATCAACCAAAGACCATGCATAGAGAGCACCCAGACCACCTGCTCAGGTGTAGTCCATAGACAGCTCAGTCTTCATGTGGATTCCCTAGTAA
Source organism: Psammomys obesus (assembly GCF_907164565.1). Lineage (NCBI taxonomy): Eukaryota > Metazoa > Chordata > Mammalia > Rodentia > Muridae > Psammomys > Psammomys obesus. The sequence goes on along the minus strand of NW_026596445.1, from coordinate 252,596 downwards.
GGGGAGAAGAGACAGTCTCTGACATGAACTTGGTTGCCTGCTCTTTGATCACTTCTACCTGGAGGGGAGACGTAGCCATCCCACAGAAAAAGAGGATCCTGGCAGTACTGATGGGACCTGTTAGGCTAGGGTCACACAGTAAGGGAGGAGGACTTCCTGTATTAATGAACAAGGGAAGAAAAATATCGGAGAAAGACAGTGGAAGGGTGGGACCAGGAGGAAATGAGGGTGGGGGCTACAAGTGGAATACAAAACAAATGAATTGTAAATAATAATAATAATAATAATAATAATAATAATAATAAACAAATTAAAAATGTGAGGGTGGGCATGAATCTGCTCAGCACTTATGTAGAAGCCAGAGGATCATATTTTAGGACATAGTTCTGCCTTCCTAGCTTGATTGTGGCAAGTTTTCCTCTTGATTTTTCCCTGTACTGTGTAATCCAGGCTTGGTGGTTCATGAGTTTCTGGATGATTGTCCTGTCTCCTTCTACTCCCAGGTTGGAGTAGAAACACTGGGATTTTTGAAGCATTCTATATTATCAGACTTTTTCATGAATTCCGAGAACCTAAACTTAGGTTGTAGTGCTTGCATGACAAGCATTTCACCTTCTGAGTTATCTCTCTGGTCTATTATATATTATTTCAATGTGATTCTATAGCAAAGCTTTCAAGTCCAGCCTGGACTATCCACATATGTTTGGCATTAAAATTTTATTTCTATAAAGTGTTTTTTGTTTTGTTTTTGCCCTATGGATAGGCTGACATTTGTCATTTCTGTTCTAAAAGGAGCCCATTATTGCTACCCAAACCAGACTGATCAAAAGATTTTTTTTTTGTACATTTTGACTACACAATTTTTTTTTGGTTGCTAGGATCCAAGTCTTGATATCATCATTGAACTTCTAATTTTGTTTTTCTCAGTCACTCTGTTTAGTGAGCATGCAGAGTTTCAAGGTTTCATTATGACATGCATATATATATATATTATATACATACATATATATATTATATATTATTACATAATTATACGTACATATATAATTGTAATTTGCTCATGTTGGCCTTTAATTAGTATGTATGTATGTATGTATGTATGTGTGCAATATGAATTCTACTTATGAAAATGCATAAATATGATTTGTCATTTGTACTATTCCCTTAACCCATCTTCTATATATCAAGATATATATTTTTCCTATTCTCCTGTGTAAACTAAGTTCATGTTCTTTACTTAATTGCTCAATTAAAATTTTCCTTCCTCCCTCTTCTCCCCCTATGATGGTGGGAATGGCAGGAGATGAGGGAGGGGGACACAGCTGGGAAACAAAGTGAATAAATTGTAATAATTAATAATAATTAACTAAAAAAGATTAGAAAGGAGAAAAAAACTTTCCTTCATGTGTGTGTTTGTGTGTGAGTGTGTGAGAGAGAGATAAAGAGAGACAGTTTTTCAGAGTCTCATGACATATCTCTTTGTGGCCTCAAACTCACAATAAAGAGAAGGACAGTTTTGTACTCATAGAGATCCACAAGCCACTGCTTTCAGAGGTACTTGGATTAAAAGCATGTGTTAATGTGCTAGTAAACTATGCCAGTTTTGAGAGTTGTTATTTTTATTTTTTTAGATTTATTTGTCTTATTTTATGTGTAAATGTGTTTTGCCTCAATGTATCCATGTACACCAAGTATGTGCATGATGCCTGTGGATTTGAACCAAAGGGATGAGATGATTATGAGCTATAAGGTGGTGTTGTCAGACAAACCAGTGTCCTCTGCAAGAGTATTAAGTACTCTTAACCTCTGAGACATCTATTTGATCTTTTGGGTGCTGTCCTGATCTGTTGAATATTCTGATTTGTTTGTCTATATTCTATCTTATCTTATCATCACCATCACCAATGCCACCATCATCTTTTGTCTGTTTTCTAATTGAGAGAAAAAAAGAGAACATGTGGATTAGGGTGAGTGAGATATAGGGGGAAATCTGTAAATCGATGGTGGTGTGTAAACTGTAATCAGTATATATTGCATAAAAATTTATTTTCAATTAAAATAATAAAATATTTTAAAAGACCAGTGAAAATCTTATTTCCTTTACTACTCCATATAGTAGAGTATTGAAAAAGCTAATAAATATCTACTGTTTTCTAAAAGTCCAAAATTGTAGTAACACCTTTGTCGAGAACTGAAACTACTGTAAAAATAGATGTTTGGAAAAATAGATGTTTAGTAGCCAATTATTTCTTTTTGCAAAAATATAGATTTGAGAATGTGACAGTGGAAAACTGAAAGCAGTGTTGCAGAATTTCAACAAACCTCATATCACTTGCATTTTATAATGAAGCTTACTGTTGAATGACTTATTCTTTAAAATTTCTTGTACTGGGGTTTAGAATACACAATTCATAAAATATCCAAAACACATGTCAGTGTGTATCTTTTATGGTATCTAGCATTGTGTTCATCCATGGAATCACTACCTAGATTATTATGAAAAAACAGTAGAGGACAATGCAGCCACTTCTGATGAGAACGGATAGACTAAGATCAGAAAGGAGGAGAGGAGGACCTCCCCTATCAGTGGACTTGGGGAGGGGCATGCATGCAGAAAGGGGAGGGAGGGTGGGATCGGCAGGGGAGGAGGGAGGGGCTTATGGGGGGATACAAAATGAATAAAGTGTAATTAATAAAAAATAAAAAAGACATAAATTACAAAAAATAACACCTTTACAGCCCATTATCAGCATCATTGCTTTTAGACAACACTATATGTGCACATTTTCATCACTCAATCAAATCCAATGAAAATCTCAGACATTTTCAATCCTTGAACAATTTTGCTTGACATTGGCGAATACAATAATGTTTCTAAATGACATTTCATTTCAATCACTCATGAACAAAGTAACTTTTCATGCTATGGTTATTGAGCTGACATCTGTGGTATACAGACTTCAAAGTAATGAACCACAATAAAGATAGTGTTGCTTGGATTATGAACATAGTTTGAAAGCTCAGCAATGGAAAACTATAAAACCGAGTCACTCCAGGGATGTGAGAATTTTTGATTTCTGAAAAGGAAATATTTGGGAAAAATGATGAAGGGATAGTTATATAATACCTGTTCATAGAAATTAATGAGCTTTGTAAAAACATCATCAATTGATCATTAAATTATTTATCTGCTATAAAGGCAAGGAATTACTCATTTTTAGACATATGTAAAGAAAGGCAAGTTAAGAATTATTTCTTATGGCTATCAGTAGAATCAGACTGCTTCCACTTGTTTTTGTGACATAACATTATGTTTCTATATTCTCTGGTGGAAAGTTAGTAAACTATATTTTTTTGCATTAGAAAAAAACAATAACCTAATTTCAGTATCACTTATAAGAATTTGCATTAGGCAATTTTTCATATTTCTGACATATAATTTTCTCTATGAATTTTATTTCTAAGTACACATACATGGATATGCAGATACTAGTTTAGTGACTAATATGAATATTTACTCCACGGGTGTTTAAAAGTGGAAAACACCTGAAAAACAACCATGTGAGAATTTTTTCCCCTGGGAAGGGTCTTCAGTATCACACACACACAAATACAACACTAATGCACAAGCACATACAGCACACACACACACACACACAGATAATATCACAAAACAGAAGATGTTAATAAACACAGCCAATTTTGCAAAGTACATGTATATAGAGCCTTAAATTCTGGGTAAATAAATATCCAGGATAATTTGCTTACTGAATCATGATGCAATTTTATTTGATTGAAAATATATCTCAGAAAAGAACCCTGTGCCCAGATTTTTTTTTCTGTTGTTCTCCTTGTGGACCTCCTGTCCTCTCTAGGTCTTACTATCTCCCACTTCTTTTATAAAGTTACTCTGCCCAACAGTTGGCCACAAATCTCAACATCTGCTTTGATACCATGCAGGGTAGAGCCTTTCAGAGGCCCTCTGTGGCAGGCTCCTGTCCTGTTTCCTGTTTTCTCCTTCTTCTGATGTCCATCCTCTTTGTCTTTCTCAATGGGGATTGAACATTTTAGCCAGAGTCCTCCTTCTTGATGAGTTTCTTTAGGTGTACAGATTTTAATAGCTTTATCAGGAGATAACCTAGAACCCTTGCACAAATGTAGCCCATGGCAGTTCAGTGTCCAAGTGGGTTCTATAGTAATGAGAACAGGGACTGTCTCCAACATGAACTGATTGTCCTGCTCTTTGGTCACCTCCCCCTGAGTGGGGAGCAGCCTTGCCAGGCCATAGAGGAAGAGCAGCCACTCCCGATGAGATCTGATAGACTAGGATCAAAAGGAAGGGGAGGAAGACCTCTCCTATCAGTAGACTGGGGGAGGGGCATTGGTGGAGAAGGAGGAGGGAGGGTAGAATTGGGAGGGAAGGAGGAAGGGAGCTACAGGGGAGATACAAAGTGAATAAATTGTAATTAATAAAGACAAAAAAGGAAAGGAAAATGTATCTAAATAATGTAGGACTTCAAACACTGCAGATAAATAAAATTGATATCAGCATACTTAGCTTCTGTTTCTGAAAACAAAGATAGCATATACACTGACTTTTATCTTATTATAAATAGACTAGGGTCAGATGGAAGGGGAGGGATGCCTCCCCTATCATTGGTCTGGGAGAGGGGCATAGTAGAAGAAGAGGGAGGGAGGGTGGCATTGGGAGAGGATGGGGGAGGCAGCCACAGCTGGGATACAAAGTAAATAAATTGTGATTAATAAAAATAAAATTAAAATTAAAAAGCTATTATAATATTATACCTATTGAAATCCATTTAAAATTATTGAAAAAGTTTTTTGAAATTTTTTGTCACTACATTTTTCTTAGTTCTATTTCTAAATCTATGGTTTTTAAAGCCCATATTCTTTGTACTCCCATAATAGGCTAGTGCCACTTTCACTGTAGATAAATGAGTTGACTTTCTTGATGTTCCTGCCTTTCTCAGGAACATCAGAATTGAAAGCCCAGTTGAGAGCAATTACAAGCAATATTACTACCTTGGCAGGAGCTGTCAAAACTCACACTGCTGGTCGATTGCTGGATATGTGTATGCTGAATGATAGCCACAGCAACAGGGCACTTCCTAACATCTTTAGAGATGGGATAAAGTCATGATGTCCTGAGAGCTTTTGCTTCCATGAAATAACAGTGAAAATATATTTGTGCGTGTGTGTGTATATATGTGTGTGTGAATATCGATATGTATATCTGTGTTTCTCTCTGTGTGTATCTTTGTGTGTTAATGGATGCAAATACTGGCATGAACATTTGTGCATGTGAGTGTGAAAGCCAGAAGTACATATGGGATGAATTGTTTTATAACTCCACACCTCAGCTTTCAAGACTGAATCTGTTACTGATCACGTAACTTTCCAATTATGCTAGAACAGCTGACCAATAAGACCCAACTATTATACTGTCTTTTTCTCACTAGTGCTAGTATTGCTTGTGTTTGGTTGAAAATCTGAACTGGAGATCTGAACTAAAGTACTAATAGCTTTGTGACAAGCACTTTGCCTATTGCAACCTCTATACCTGTCTAAATCTGAGGTATTTCATTAGCTGTCATGTGGTAGCCCTTTGTTTCCCATTTTAATGAAAGGTTGCATAACAAGTGTGATGTTTTTTAAATATATATATATTTTTATTTAAATTTTACACTTTATTCACTTTGTATCTGACTTGTGGTTCTCTCCCTCCTCCCGTCCCAATCCCTCCCTTCCTCCACCTCTGCATGCATGCCTCTCCCCAAGTCCATTGATAGGGGAGGACTTCTTTTCCTTCCTTCTGATCCTAGTCAATTAGGTCTCATCAGGAGTGGCTGCATTGTCTTCTTCTGTGGCCTGGTAATGCTGCTTCCCCCTCAGGGGGAGGTAATTAAAGAGCAGGCCAATCAGTTCATGTCAGAGACTGATTGGACTATCTCCATGCATAGTCCCTGGTTGGAATAGCAGTCTCAGGAAAGACCCCTGTGCTCAGATTTTTTGGTTCTGTTTCTGTTGCTCTCTTTGTGGAGTTCCTATCCTCTCCAGATCTTACTGTTTCCCACTTCTTTTATAAGATTCACCAACCCAATATCTGACAGAGGGCTAATATCCAGTATATATAAAGAGCTAAAGAAGTTAAACAGCAAAAAATCAAGTAATCCAATTTAAAAAATGGGGTACAGAGCTAAACAGAGAATTCTCTGCAGAGAAATATCGAATGGCAGAGAAACACTTAAAGAAATGCTCAACCTCAGTAGCCATCAGGAAAATGCAAATCAAAATGACCCTAAGATTTCACGTTACACCCATCAGAATGGCTAAGATCAAAAACTCAAGAGACAACACATGCTGGAGAGGTTGTGGAGAAAGGGGAACCCTCCTCCATTGCTGGTGGGAGTGTAGACCTGTACAACCACTCTGGAAAGCAATCTGGTGCTTTCTCAGACAACTAGGAATAGCACTTCCTCAAGATCCAGCTATACCACTCCTAGGCATATATCCAAAAGAGGCTCAAGTACACAATAAGGACATTTGCTCAACTATGTTTGTAGCAGCCTTATTTGTAATAGCCAGAAGCTGGAAATAGCCCAGATGCCCCTCATTGGAGGAATGGATGCACAAATTGTGGTATATTTTTTTATTATTATTTAGATTTTATTAACTCTGTATCCCACTCCCTCTTTCCCTCCTAATCCCACCCTCCCTCCATCATCTCCACCCTGCCCCTTTCCAAGTCCACTGATTAGGGAGGACCTCATCCCCTTTCATCTTAACCTGTTTTATCAGGTATCTTCAGGACTGGCCTCAAAGCATCCTCTGTGGCCTAGCAGGACTGCTCCTCCCTTGGGGACTGGTGAGGTAAAAGAGCCTGCCATTGAGTTTCTGTCAGAAATAGTCCCTGTTCACCTTACTATGGGAAACCAATTGGTTACTGAGCTACCACGGGCTACATCTGAGCAGAGGTTCTAGGTTATATCCATACATAGTCCTTGGTGGAATGTCAGTCTCAGAAAAGACCCCTGTGTCCAGATATATTTGGTCCTTGTGGAGCTCCTTTCTTTTCTACGTCATACTGACTCCCCTTCTTTCATATGATTCCAATCTGCACTCTTCCAAAGGTTTGGTTGTGAGTATTAGTATCTGCTTTGATGCACTGCTAGGTAGAGTCTTTCAGAGGCCCTCTGTGGTAGGCTCCTTTCCAAGTCCAATGCACATCCCATTTGTCTTTCTAAGTGAGGATTGATCATCTTACCCCCTGTCCTCTTTCTTGTTTATCTTCTTTAGGTGTATAGATTTCATTACATTTATCATATCTTATAGGTCTATATAAGCAAGTATATACCATGTTTGTCTTTCTTCTTCTGGGATAGTTCACTCAGAATGATCTTTTCTAGATCCTACCATTTGCCTGAAAATTTCATGATTTCCTTCTTTTTGATTGCTGAGTAGTATTCCATTGTGTAAAAATACCACAATTTCTGTATCCATCCCTCCATTGAGGGACATCTGGGTTGTTTCCAGGTTCTGGCCATTACAAATAAAGCTGCTACAAACATGCTTGAACAAATGTCCTTGTTGTGTACTTGAGCAAATTTTGGGTATATACCTAGCAGTGGTATAGCTGGGTCTTGAGGAAGCACTATTTCTAATTGTCTGAGAAAGCGCCATATTAACTTCCAAACTGTTTGTACCAGTTTACATTCCCACCAGCAATGGAGAAGGGTTCCCCTTTCTCCACAACCTCTCCAAACTGTGATATTTTATACTGCCAACTTGACAAGATCTAGAATCACCTAGGAAAGTCACCACTCTACAGGTGTTGGGACTTGAGAGAATGTAGTCAACAAATAACTCAGACTAAAATCTCCTGCAATAGGCATCATTATTCAGAGCCTTAGACAATTTATATTCTGAGGGTTAAGGAGGGTCACATGGTTCAAGCTGTATGCAATCACAAGGACACACAGTAAAAATGTGTTTTTCCATAGAGGCATAAAGAAACATTTTAAAATTTAATTGATAAACCCCAACAAGCAAAGATGATTGATCTGTAGTAAATAGCACCCTATCCAGTACACCTGGGAAAAGCTCAAAAACACATTCCAGGAACAATTCTGTGTTTTGAAGAAACTAAGGACACAAGACTCTTGATTTCTTGAAGTCTTTTCACAAGCACTCAGAATTTTATTCACGTGACTCCATTCTTGGACTGTGTTCTGAAATTTAGCTATAATATTGTACCCCTATTAGACTGCACTTGGCAAAAGGCAGTAATTTAAAATATTTTTTTAAAATCTCACTAATACAGAATCTTTTTTCAGTATTCATAAAAATTTACTCTCACCTAGAGCCTAACAAATTATAGAGAAAATATGATCTGTAGGGTTGTCTTATACCTTTAATGTTGCAAGACTAAGCACAACATTAAAGATAATATTTCTGAGACTTAAAGATCACTAAAATATGCCTATTTTCAATGTGGGCTCTTATTAAACTAAAAATAGTATATTTTTTACTAAGTAAACAAATGAGAAGATTTTATGAAGATTTTTTGGGGAATCAATTGTATTGTCCCTGAGGTAAAATTCAAAAATCTCTAACGTTTGCTACCACTAATATATTAAAATAACTAGAGGAGCTATTAAATTAATGACTGTAATATTTTCTTTAGTGATTTGCAACTTTGGGGGCCAGTAAGTAGTCTCAGTGGATAAAAATACCTGCTACCAACCCTGATGAATTTAATTTGATTCCTGACACTTTCATGGAGCGAAAGAAATATTATAAATTGCTCTCTAATCCCCAAGGTACAATGTGATATATGAACAGAAGTATTTTCATGGGCAAGTGAATATGCAAGTGTATGTGTGTGTGAGGGCATAAACAAAAACACAAACACACACAAGATATTATAAAACAACAGTAAAAATAATTAGCAACTTTATTAAAGTCTAATTAACATAAGATAAACTATAAATATTTATAATACACAATGTAGCATCTTTTTAAATTAATTTTTTACATTAATTACATTTTATTGGCTTTGTATCCTAGCTTTAACCCCCTCCCTCATTCCTTCCCAATCTCACCATTCCTCCCTTATCTCCTCCCACGCCCCTCTCCAAGTGCACTGATAGGGGAGGTCCTCCTCCCCTTCCATCTGACCCTAGCCTATCATGTCTCAGCAGGACTGGCTGTAATGTCCTCCTCTATGACACTCTATCATCTTTATACTTGGGATGCTTCCGGAAAGTGTTGCTCAATCTGGAAAGTGTCTTTATATGTAGTCCTTCAAGGATATAGTCCCAAAGACCCAATGATAGGTAAGTCTCTTAATTGGTTCTATAAGTAATCAAATTGGCAACTAAGATCAACCATCACGATATTAATAGCCATTTATTCCTGCGAGAGTAACTGAAAAAATATATTATTTATGAATATTTTCAAAATTAGGTTGTCTGTATTGTGGAGAGCAAGTGAAGTACAGAGTGAATAAGTATTATGGACATGAGCATGGTCATTCCAAGGATCCCAGTGATTCATGGGAAAGTCAAGGCCTTCCCAGTTCAAGCCCAGTGAAATGCTCAAACTTTGCCCTGATTAGAGGACAGATGTTGATAGTGTGTACAGAAAGTATCAACTGCAGATTCCCTGTTCTGAGTGTTGATGTGTATACAGAAACTGTTAAACACAGCTTCCTCCTCCATTGTGACTGAAACCTGAGAATACTCCCCTACAGAGACATATTACTGATATTACCCAATCTGCCTTCATCTCTGTCATGTTGTATGACTTTAACATTTGTGTATGGATTATTGAAAAATATGATTAGTATATTTTAAAGTCAACATTTTCCAGCTACCAAAAAATAGTAAAATATTTAGTTATAAATATGGTTTTTGGATATCTCTTGTTACTGCTGTATCATTTTTTTACTCCAAGAATTGTCCTGTTTTTGCTTGTTAGTTTTTTTGGGTTTTTTTGTTGTTTTTTGTGGGGGTTTTTTCTGTGCATTGACACCATGACAAAGGAAACTCTTATCATAAAACATGTAATTGAGGCTGGCTTACAGTTTCACTGTTTCAGTCCATTATCATTGTGATGGGAAGCATGGCAGCATGCAAGAGGACATGGTACTGGAAGAGCCAAGTGTTCTATATCTTTATTCAGTCTTTTACAGGCGGCCAGGATGAGATTGTTCCACACTGGGTGGAGGTTGAGCCTACCCCCACATTGAAACACTTCCTCCAGCATGGCCACAAATACTGCCATTCTCTGGGGGCTAACCATTTAAACACATGAGCCAATGGGGTTAGGGGGAAGACTTATTCAAACCACCACAAGCATGTTGCTATGTTATTAAGTACAAAATGATTAGGAGTCCTTCAGCCTGAACCACCAGGCCATGAAATTGTGCTCTCGTATACAGGCTATGTCTTCCTACTCTAATTAACCTAATATAGATAATCTGTCCTAGATATGTCTAGAAACTTGTCTGTTTGGTTATTCTAGATATTGTCAAATTAAAAATTAATATGAACCATTAAAAATAGGGAGAAATTGTATAAATGAAATTCATTCTCATATATTTTTAAGAACTGTACTTTTTTCTGCTGATTGTGATTGCCTGAGGGAACTAGCTATATGTTTTCAGAAAGATTACCAGTGAGTCCTGGGAAACAGCAGAGAGATCTAAATATATTTATTTATATAGGAGTTGTTCATGTAACAATCTCCTTGTCTTTATTCTGCCTACTGTAATGTGTGAAAGGAAGAAGACCATTGTATGTTTAATTTTTTTGCATCATTCTAGGTAAGGAAAATGAAATCATGGTATTGGCAGGTTGGTGGATAAAAGTATGGTTATTTTTAAAATTAAATTAATTTATTTATTACAATTTATTCAATTTGTATCCTCTCTGCAGCCCCCTCCTTCATCTCCTTCCAGTCCTACCCACCCACCCTCTTCTCCCTCTATGCCCTTTTCCTAGTCCTCCTCCCCTTCTATCTGACTCTAGCTTATCAGGCTCATCAAGGCTAGCTGCATTCTCCTCCTCTGTGACCTGGCAAAGCTGTTATTAATGAACTAATTTTACACTTAGGCTGTTTAATTGAAAAAATAAAAAATAAAAAGTACTTTCTGTGTTCAAATTTTCTGCATTAAGGAATCAGTGGTTAATAGTACTGGCTCTTCTTCTAGAAGCCTCCAGTTTGATTTCCAGCACCCGCATGCTGAATTTCACTCATCTGTAACTCCATTTCTGGAAAATTCAGTACAGTTTTCTGGCTTCCATGGCACTGTTGTGACAGATTTTCAAGATCCCCAAAGACCACTAGGAGTTGAGTATGTCGCAAAACACACAAGGATCATTATTTACAGTGTGAACTGGACTTACACAGACACCAAGACACTGACATCCAGCCAGATTGTAGGTGACTTATAGGTCCCAGTCCCTCCCAGTGCACCAAAGAAAGGGATTAAAGCATGACAAGCTTTTATTTGTTAATACAGAAAAAGGGGATGCTACATTTCACAATTGTTTGCTTTGGGAAAGTACAAGGACCATGAAGGGTTCCAGCTTTCTTTATTCTCTCTCTTGTTGGAGGAATTTGCATCCTTAGGTAGTCTGTGCTATTTTCAGGAACAATAGTACTAGTTGGAAAGAGTCAGGGGCCATCCAGGCAGGTTTCATTGCAGGATATCTCTAATGAGCAGCAAGCTCAGCTCTCCCCTGCAGTTGGCTGGATCTGCCTAGAAGAAGCAAGGTCAACCTGCCTGATATATTTTAAACATTTTTAGCTCATTACACCTCAAAATCTACTTTTTAATTCATTGTTCCCTCATTCACCCCTCTGACATGTTCCTTGAAGGCCCAACCAGGGGGCTTCCTGAAACGTAGACTCTCTGAATATTCCAGGGTGGTCAGTGTCAAAACATCATTCTTCTTTAAGGGCTGCACATAGACTGCTCTGCTGTAAAAACACATGATCCAAGCCCCTTCTGTTTTGCAACATTACTTCTACCAGAGAATCAATATTCTTTTCTAAAAGGGTGATTGAGTTCTCAAGGCAATGTATATCTTTATCAATATCTGCCTTAAAGCTATTATCATTCTGACTTTGTACAGCCAGTTCTGCAATACCAGTTTCTGCACCAGTTAAGCACATCCCAAAGATAATAGCTAATATCAGGGAGTCCATTTTGACTTAGCATTTTATACTGTTAGGTAGGATAAAGGTCACTGAATTTCTCTTCTAAAGTAACTTCTTAAGACTGTCATTGGGATGGGGATATTGGGGAATCAAGAAGGTTGAAAAGCTCATCAAAAGCTAGGCAAATAGAAACATTAATAAAACTTAAACCATACATAGGTCCTTACACATTGATAGTGGGAGACTACAACACCCCACTCTCAACAAAGAACAGGTCAACAAAACAAAATTAAGCAAAGAAACACTAACTCTAACAGAGAGAATTAATCAAATGGACCTAAGAGATATTTACAGAACCTTACACCCAAACACAAAAGAATTTATCTTCTCAGCACCTCATGGAACCTTCTCCAATATAGAACATATGTTTGGTAACAAAGGAAGCTTCAACAGATACAAGGAGATTGAAATAATCCCTTGTGTCCTATCTGATCACTATGGACTAAAGCTGAAGCTCAACAACAGAAATAGCAAAAAGCTTACACACACATGGAAACTGAACAAATCGCTACTCAATGACAGCTGGGTCAGGGAAGAAATAAAGAAAGAAATTAAAGTCTTCCTAGAATTCAAATAAAATGAAGGCAAAACATACCCAAACTTATGGGACACAATGAAAACTGTATTAAGAGAAAAGTTCATAGCACTAAGTGTCTTCATGAAGAAATTCGAAACATCTCATTCAAGCAACTTAATGGCTCACCTACAAGCCCTAGAAAAAAAGAGAAGCAGACACACCAAAAAAGAGTAGACTGCAGGAAATAATCAAACTCAGGGCTGAAATCAATAATTTAGAAAGAAATAAAACAATTCAAAGAATCATTGAAACCAAGAGCTGGTTCTTTGAGAAAACCAACAAGATAGACAAACACTTAGCCAAACTAACTAAAAGGAAAAGACACTATCCAAATTAACAAAATCAGAAATGAAAAGGGGGACATAACAACAGACTTTGAGGAAATCCAAACAATCATTAGGATTTACTTCAAAAGTCAATATGCCATAAAATTTGAAAATCTAAGTGAAATGGACAATTTTCTTGATAGATTCCACCTTCCAAAGCTGAATCTAGACCAGAAAAATCAGTTAAATAGTCCTATATCCCTTAAGGAAATAGAAGCTGACATCAACAGTCACCCACCCAAAAAAAGCCCAGAGCCAGATGGTTTCAGCACAGTATTCTACCAGAACTTCAAATAAGCACTAACATGAATACTTTTAAACTAGTCCACAAAATAGAAACTGGAGGTAAAACAGAAGGAACACTACCTAGTTAATTCTATGAAGCCACAGTCACCTTGGTACCTAAACCTCACAAAGACCCAACAATGAAAGAAAATTTCAGGCCAATCTCCCTAATGAACATCGATGCAAAGTTACTCAACAAACACTTGCAAACTGAATCCAAGAAAACATGAAAGATATATCCACTACGAACAACAGGTATGCAGGGGTGGTTCAATATGCAGGAATCCATCAGTGTGATTCGCCATATTAACAAACTGAAAGAAAAAAAAAACACATGAAAATCTCCTTAGCTGCTGAAAAAACATTTGACAAAATCCAACATCCATTCATGTATAAAGCATTGGAGAGATCAGGGATACAAGCCACATATCTAAACATAGTAAAGAAAATATACAGCAAGCCTATAGCCAACATCAAACTAAACGGAGAGAAAATTAAAGAAATCCCACTGAAATCAGGGACAAGGCAAAGCTGTCCACTCTCTCCATATATCTTCAATGAAGCTCAGGAAGTCCTTGCTAGAGCAATAAGACAATTAAAGGTGATCAAGGGGATACAAATTAGAAAGGAAGAAGTCAAAGTATCACTATTTGCAGATGAAATGATACAATACCTGAGTGTCCCCAAAAATTCCACTGCTACACTCCTATAGCTTATTAACACCTTCAGCAAAGTGGCTTGATACAAAATTAAATCAAAAAAATCAGTAGCCCTCTTGTATACAAAAGACAAAAAGGCTGAGAAAGAAGTTAGGGAAACAACTCCCTTCACAATAGCCACAAATGACATAAAGTACCTTGGTGTAACCCTAACCAAGCAAGTCAAAGACTTGTATGAAAAAAATTGCAAGTCTCTGAAGAAAGAATTCGCAGAGGGTATCAGAGGATGGAAAGTTCTCCCATGCTAATGGCTTGGCAGGATTAACATAGTAAAAATGGCCATCTTACCAGAAGCAATCTACAGTTGCAATGCAATTCCCATCAAATTACCAACACAATTCTTTATGGATCTTGAAAGAAAAATTCTCAACTTCATATGTAATAACAAGAAACCCAGAATCACTAAAACAATCCTCTACACTAAAAGATCATGTGGAGGTATCTCCATTCCTGATCTCAAGCTGTACTATAGATCAACAGTAATAAAAACTGCATGGTACTGGCATAGAAACAGAATGGTGGATCAATAGAAGCAAATAGAAGACCCAGAAATAAACCCATACACTCATGGGCACCTGATTTTTGACAAAGATTCCAAAACCATACAATGGAAAAAGACAGCATCTTCAACAAATGATGCTGGCCTAACTGGATGTATACATGTGGAAAAAATCAAATAGATCCATACTTATCACCTTGCACAAAACTAAAGTCCAAGTGGGTCAAAGTCCTCAACAGAAAACCAGATTCATTAAATCGGTTAGAAGGAAAGTGGGGAAGAGCCTTGAACTCATTGGCACAGGAGACAACTTCCTGAACAGAACACCAACAACACAGGCTGTAAGAGCAACAATCAATAAATGGTACTTCATGAAAATGAAAAGCTTCTGTAAAGCAAAGGACACTTTCGTCAAAACAAAACGACTGCCTACAGATTGGCAAAGGATTTTCGCCAACCCTATATCTGACGAGGGCTTATAACCAGAATATAAACAGCAACAAATCAAGTAATCCAAATAGAAAATGAGCTAAACAGAGAATTCTCTGCAGAAAAATATAGAATGGCAGAGAAACACTTAAAGAAATGTCCAACATCCTTAGGCATCAGGGAAATGCAAATCAAAAGACCCTAAGATTTCACCTTACACCCATCAGAATGGGTAAGATGAATAACTCCAGTGACAACACATGCTGGAGAGGATGTGGAGAAAGGGGAACCCTCCTCCACTGCTGGTGTGACTGTAAAGTTATACAACCATTTTGGAAATCAATCTGGCACTTTCTCAGACAATTAGGAATAGCATTTCCTCAAGATCCAGCTATACCACTACTAGACATATATCTTAAAGATGCTCAAGTATACAAGTACATCTGCTCAACCATGTTTGTAATAGCTTTATTTGCAAAAGCCAGAAAGTGGAAACAACCCAGATGCCCCTCAGTTGAGGAATGGATACAGAAATTTTTGTACATCTAGCTACACAATGGAATATTACTCAGTGATAAAAAAACAAGGAAATAATGAAAATTGCAGTTAAATGGTTGCAATAGAAAAACATCATCCTGAGTGAGGTATCCCAGAAGCAGAAAGACACACAAGGCATATACTCACTCATAAGTGGATGCTAGACATAAAATGTAGAATAAACATACTAAAATCTGTACACCCAAGGAAAGTAATCAGGTAGAGGACTCTGGTTAAGATGTTCAATCCCCATTCAGAAAGGCAAAGTGGATGGACATTGGAGGTGGGAGAAAACAGGGAACAGGACAGGAGGCTATCACAGAGGGCCTCTGAAATGCTCTACCCTGCAGGATATGAAAGCAGATGTTAAGACTCATAGCCAGACTTTGGGCAGATTGCAGGGTATCTTATAAAAGAAGTGTCAGATAGTAAGACCTGGAGAGAATAGGAGCTCTACAAGGACAGTGACAGATCCTAAAAGTCTGGGCAGAGGGGTTTGTCCTGAAACTGATACTCCAGCCAAGGACCACTCATGGAGATGGCCTAAACCCCTGCACAGAGGTAGCCTATGGCAGTTCAGTATCCAAGTGGCTTCCATAGTAATGAGGACAGGGATTGTATCTGACATGATCTGATTAACCTGCTGTTTGATCCCCTCCCCCCGAGGGGAGAGAAGCCTTACCAGGCCACAGAAGAAGACAATGCAGCCACACCTGATGAGACCTGATAGACTAGGTTCAGAGGGAAAGGGAGGAAGAACTCCCTTTTCAGTGGATTGGGAGAAGGACACGTGTGGGGAAAAAGGAGGGTGGAATTGAGAGGGGAGGAGGGAAGGAGGTACAGGAGGGATAGAAAGTGAATAAACTGTAATTAATAAAAATTAAAAAGGAAACCTAATGAAAAAAAAATCTAGGCAAGAGGGCACCGCCTAATTAGCCATCCCATTGAAGAGACAGGGAGCCATCACATCTCCTGGACTGGTGTATTTCAGCTTTACTCAAGTCCAGATTTCAGCTTGCAGTCCATAGCTGATCCTTGAATGGAGTCTGTCAGCCAGGTGAAAATCTACTAAGACAAATTCAGACTAGAGACAGATGTTAAAATTTGTCTAGTAAATGGGGAAAGTGAGGAATCCCAAGACCGAGGGAAAAACTCATCTGTAGTCCATTTGAGGTATGGTCAATCCAGGTCTTCTGACTTTTTTTTTTAATTTCCTGAAACTCATATGAATTTTAGTTTACAAACGGAAGTATATTAGTATCACCATTGTATTGAGATCCAAACTTTAGAAAAAAAAACAAAACAAAACAGGTTACAGGTGTCTATAGGCTGAAGAAGTAGACTCATGCCATTAAGATCTACTAAAAGCTATTGCTTTTTATTTTAGCATAATTAGAAGCTCTTTTAAGCTTCCTTTGATTGTCTATCTCCAGAAGATAACCAAAGGGAAATTGAAATCTTGAGCTTGTGACTGGATAATAAGCAGTCAGTGTTCTATCAGATTATCAGAACTCTTATGATCACTGTTGTAACTCTGAACTTCTGAAATCTTATAACAACATAAGCAAAACAATAGCATGGGGGAGAAATTTGAAATATCTCCCATTTTAAATATGTTTTAAATTATTTATGTATCAGTATAACTTGCATTTACCAACCTTAAAATACCTATTGAGACCCTCCAATCTTTTATCAGTTTTCTTAGAGAGGCTGTTCTTTATAACTTTTTTTTTTTTGTATTTTGATGTATTATTATTGATTCAATAGGTTTCATGGAGGAAATAGCAAACATTTCAGCTCTCTAATCTTCCATTAGCATATCTTACTTTGTAATTACAGGCATTATCTCACCTAACTTATAGACCTAAGTATTCTGACTCAAAGGTTAATGCCATTTATTACAATTTATGTACTTTGTATCTTGGCTGTGGACCCTCCTTCAACTTCTCCCAATCCCACCTTTCCCCCCTTTTCTCCCCCTATATTCTCCTCAAGTCCACTGATGTGGGAGTCATTATAGCTTTTATTTATTAATATTGAAACATTTTTCTAGACCCTCAACTAATTTTTTAGATCCTCATATGTTATACTTTTATATCGTCAGACCTTACATAAACGTTATATCTTTTAATCTAGTTATTCATTGTAAGACACAGGCAATTGACATGAAGCTTTTGAGCAAGGAAAACCTCTTTGCCTTTCTAAATAAGAGATCTAATACTTCGGTTGGAGAAACAGTCTCATATAAGACCCCTGTGCCCAGATATATTTGGTCCTGTGGAGCTCCTATCTTCTCCATATCATATTAACTCCCCCTTCTTTCATATGATTCCCTGCACTCTGCTGAAGGTTTGGTTATGAGTCTTAGTATCTGCTTTGATACACTGCTAGGTAGAGTCTTTCAGAGGCCCTCTGTGGTAGGCTCCTGTCCTGTTAGTTGTTTTCTCCTATGTCCAATGCCCATCTCATTTGTCTTTCTAAGTGAGGATTGATCATGTTACCCCGGGTTTCCTTCTTGTTTATCTTCTTTAGGTGTATAGATTTGATTATCTTTATCATATCTTATAGGTCTATATAAATGAGTACATACCATGTGTGTCTTTCTGCTTCTGGGATACCTCACTCAGAATGATATTTTCTAGATCTCAACATTTACTTGAAAATTTCATGGATATAACCTAAACCTCTGCTTGGATGTAGCCCGTGGTAGTTCAGTAACCAAGTGGGTTTCCCTAGTAAGGCAACAGGGACTATTTCTGACAGGAACTCAATGGCGGCTCTTTGTCCTCCCCAACTCCCAAGGGAGGAGCAGCCCTACTAAGCCACAGAGGAGAACTTTGCAGTCAGTCCAGAAGATACCTGATAAAACGGGGACAGATGAAAGGGGAGGAGGTCCTCCCTTATCAGTGGCCTTGGAAAGGGTCAGGGAGGAGATGAGGGTGGGATAGTGGAATTGGGAGGGAATGAGGGAGCAGGATATAGCTGGGATACAGAGTTAATAAAATCTAACTAATAATAAAAATAAATAAAAAATGTAAAAAAAAAGATATAACAGACTTCAGGGATGTAACCTAATTACATTTTTACTCTAAGTTCCATCAAAAAAAGAGATTTAATATCTAGCAGTTCTAATTAGCTAATAAATTGACCAATGAAGTAGCAGTGGATCTAATTGCCTGCTTTTTAACTGCAAAGCTTTCATTAGCTTAGCTTAGTCATAAATGTGATCAGAGACCTGAGAAGGATAAGTCATAATCTAAATGAATCTATGTATCAATCAAAATGACAGAGTTGACTAGGCAGTCTACCACCCAGGCTGTTGTCCCTGACACCTGGGGTCTCATGGCATCATGAGCAGAGGCAGACCAGCCATCAGGCACAGAAGATGGGAGACTGTTTCTGTGGAAAAAACAAACATGGAAAGATTGGCCTCGCCTCACTTTTAACAATGTGAGTCAGTAACTCTCCAGGTGTCCACAGTTTAGGCTGGGTCTTAGCTGTAGGCCAATTGGGTAGTCTTGTTCAGTGGTTAGCACACCATAATCCAGAGTTTTGAAGTCATCTGTCATTGTGTCTGAATCTTCTCAGAGACCTTAAGGAGCTACTGCCAGGGTTTTGGGACTCTCTGTCATAATAAAACTTACATACATTAGATGCCATATTTATCATATTTCTGACAATCTTGAGGGCAAGCATATCTGGATTAGTCTTTGTCTTTTTTAGTTATCTGCTCTAAACTGCATCATGTAAAATAGAATGTGATAATCATTAATACTGAATTATTCATTGGATAATTGTTTTCAGACCATATCTAGTTTTAATTTATTTATTTTTTATTAATTATAATTTATTCACTTTGTAGCCAAGCACTAACACCATCCCTCATGCCCTCCCAATCCACACTTCCTCCATCTTTTCCTCCAATACCTCTCTCGCAAAAAACTGATAGGGGAGGTTGTCTTCCTCTTCAATGGGACCCTAGGTTATCAGGTTTCTTCAGGACTGGCTGCAATATCTTCCTCTGTGGTCTGGTAAGGCTATTACCCACTCAGGGAGAGGTGATCAAAAAGGCAGCCACTGAGTTCTTGTCAGAGAAGATGGAAAGATTTATCATGCTCATGTCTTCACAGGATTAAAAGAGTAAAAATGGCCATCTTACCAAAAGTAATCAGCCATTGCAATGCAATCCCCATCAAATTACCAACACAATTCTTTACAGACCTTGAAAGAAAAATTCTCAACTTCATATGGAATAACAAGAAATTCCAAATCTCAAAAACAATCCTCTACAATTAAAGATCTTCTGGAATTATCTCTATCCCTGATCTCAAGATGTACTATTGAGCAACAATAATAAAAACTGCATAGTACTTGCATAGAAACCATCTGGTAGGTCACTGTAATAGAATAGAAGACCCATAAATAAACACACACTTATGGACACCTGATTTGTTGACAAAGAAGCCAAAATTATACAAAAACACTACCACAGCAAACATCAATATAAAAGGATCTAACAGCCACTGGTCATTAAACACTCTCAACATCAATGGACTCAAGTCTCCAATAAAAAGACAGACTACCAGAACAGATGCATAACCAAGACCCAACAATCCGTTGCATACAAGAAACACACCTAAGTCACGAATGTAGACATTACCTGAGAGTAAAGGGATGGAAGAAAAATTTCTAAGAAATTGGACCCAGAAAACAAGCAGCAGTTATCATTCTAATATCTAATAAAATAGACTTCCAACCAAACTTAATAAAAAGAGATGGGGAAGGACACTTCATACTCATCAAGGGAAAATTCCACCAGGAAGACATCACAATCCTGAACATCTATGCCCCAAATGCAAGGGCACCCATATTTGTAAAAGAAACATTAATAAAACTTAAATCACACATAGATCCCCACACATTAATAGTGGGAGAATTCAACACCCACTCTCAACAAAGGACAGGTGAACAAAAAACAATTAAACAAAGAAACAATAACTCTAACAGAGGTCATTAAACAAATGGACCTAACAGACATCTACAGAACCTTACACCCAAATACAAAAGAATTTACCTTCTCAACACCTCATGGAAACTTCTCCAAAATACAACATATAGTTGGTCACAAAGCGAGCCTCAACAGATACAAGAAGATTGAAATAATCCCTTGTATACTGTCTGATCGTCATGGCATAAATCTGGACCTCAAAAACAACAGAAAAAGCAAAAAGCCTACACATGCAAGGAAACTGAACAACTCACTACTCAGTGACAGCTGGGTCAGGGAAGAAATAAAGAAAGAAATTAAAGTTTTCCTAGAATTCAAAGAAAATGAAGGCACAACATACCCAAACTTATGGGACACAATGGAAGCAGTACTAAGAGGAAAGTTCATAGCACTAAGTGTCTTCAAGAAGAAATTCGAAACATCTCATTCAAGCAACTTAATGGCTCACCTAAAAGCCCTAGAGAAAAAAGAAGTAGACACACCAAAGAGGAGTATACTACTGGAAATAATCAAACTCAGTGCTGAAAACAATCAATTAGAAAGAAATAAAAAAAATTCAAAGAATCAATGAAACCAAGAGCTGGTTCTTTGAGAACACCAACAAGATAGACAAACCCTTAGCCCAACTAACTCAAAGGCAAAGAGACACTATCCAAATTAACAAAATCAGAAATGGAAAAAGGGATATAACAACAGACTCTGAGGAAATCCAAACAATCATTAGGACTTACTTCAAAAGTCTAAACGTCATAAAATTTGAAAATCTAAATAAAATCGAGAATTTTCTTGATTGATTCATTTACCAATGCTGAATCAAGACCAGATAAATCAATTACATTGTGCTATATTCCTAAAGAAATAGAAGTTCTCATCAACAGTCTCCCATCCTAAAAAAGCCCAGAGACAGATGGTTTCAGCACAGAATTCCACCAGAACTTCAAAGAAGAACTAACACCAATACCTTTAAACTAGTCCACAAAATAGAAACATAAGGACAACTACCAAACTCATTCTATGAAGCCACAGTCACCTTGGTACCTAAGCCTCACAAAGACCCAACAAAGAAAAAGAATTTCAGGCCTATCTCCCTTATGAGCATTGATGCAAAAATACTTGCAAACCGAATCCAACAACACATTAAAGATATCATCCACTATGACCAACTAGGCTTCATCCCAGGTATGCAGGGGTGGTTCAATAGATGAAAATCCATTAATATTATCTAACATATAAACAAACTGAAAGAAAAAAAACACATGATAATCTCCTTAGATGCTGAAAAAACATTTGACAAAATCCAACATTCATTCATGTTTAAAGTCTTGGAGAGATCAGGGATACAACTCACATATCTAAGCATAGTAAAGACAATATACAGCAAGCCTATAGCCAACATCAAACTAAACGGAGAGAAAATTAAAGAAATCCTACTGAAATCAGGGACAAGGCAAAGCTGTCCACTCTCTCCATATATCTTCAATGAAGCTCAGGAAGTCCTTGCTAGAGCAATAATACAATTAAAAGGGATCAAGTGGATACAAATTGGAAAAGAAGAAGTCAAAGTATCACTATTTGCAGATGATATGATAGTATACCTGAGTGACCCCAAAACTTCCACTGCTACACTCCTACAGCTGACAAAAACCTTCAACAAAGTGGCTGGATAAAAATTAAGTAAAAAACCCAGTAAGCCTCCTGTATACAAAAGGGCTGAGAAAAAATTAAGGAAACAACACCCTTCACAATAGCCACAAAAGACATAAAGTACCTTGGTGTGACCCTATCCAAACAAGTCAAAAACTTGTATGAAAAAAATTTCCAGTCTCTGAAGAAAGAATCTGAAGAAGATATTGGAAGATGGAAAGACCTCTTGTGCTCATGACTTGGCAGGATTAACATAGTAAAAATGGCTATCTTACCAAAAGCAATCTACAGATTCAATCCAATTCCCATCAATTTAGCAACACAATTCTTTACGGATCTTGAAAGAAAAATTCTCAACTTCATATGTAATACCAAGAAACCCAGAATCACTGAAACAATCCTCTACACTAAAAGATCATCTGGAGATATCTACATCCTTGATCTCAAGCTGTACTATAGATCAAAAGTAATAAAAACTGCATGGTACTGGTATAGAAACAGAATGTTAGATCACTGTAATAGAATAAAAGACCCAGAAATAAATCCACACACTTTTAGACACCTGATTTTTGACAAAGATGCCAAAACAAAACAGTGAAAAAAGACAGCATCCTCAACAAATGGTGCTGGTCTTACTGGATGTCTACATGCAGAAAAATGCAAATAGATCCATAGTTATCACCCTGCCCAAAACTAAAGTCCCAATGGATCAAAGACCTCAACATAAAACCAGATACACTAAACCTGTTAGAAGAAAAAGTGGGGAAGAGCCTTGAAGTCATTGGCACAGGAGACAACTTTCTGAACAGAACACAAACAACACAGGCTCTAAGAGCAACAATCAATAAATGGAACCTCATGAAAATGAAAATCTTCTGTAAAGCAAAGGACACTGTCGTCAAAACAAAATGACTACCTACAGATTGGGAAAGGATCTTCACCAACCCTATATCTGACAGAAGGCTAATCTCCAGTATATATAAACAACAAATAGAATAATCCAATTAAAAATTGGGGTACAGAGCTAAACAGAATTCTCAGTAGAGGAATAGTGATGGGCAGAGAAACACTTAAATAAATGTTCAACATCCCTAGCTATCAGGGAAATGCAAATCAAAATGACTCTTGTATTTCCCCTTACTCCCATCACAATGGCTATGATCAAAAACTCAATTTGACAACACATGCTGTTAAGGATGTGAAGAAAGGTAACCACCCTTCATTGCTTGTGGGAATGTAAACTTGTACAACCAGTTTGGAAATCAATCTGGTGCTTCCTCAGACATTTAAGAATAGTGCTTCCTCATGATTCAGCTATACCACTCCTAGGCATATATCCAAACAAGTATACAACAGGACATTTGCTCAGCCATGTTCACAGTAGTTTTATTTGTAATAGCCAGAACCAGGAAACAACCCAGATGCCCCTTATTTGAGGAGTGGATACAGAAATTGTGGTGCTTTTACACAATGGAATACTACTCAGCAATTAAAAACAAGGTATATCTTGAAATTTGCAGGCAAATGGTGGGATCTAGAAAAGATCGTCCTGTGTGAGGTATCCCAGAACCAAAAAAAAAAAAAAACAAAAAAACAAACAAAAAAAAAAAACCACCCATGGTATATACGCACTTATAAGTGGATATTAGACATATAGGATAATCATACTAAAATCCATACACCTTAAGAAGCTGAGCAAAAAGAAGGACCCTGGGTAACATGATCACTCTGAAAGGCATATAGGATGGAAATCGAATGAGGGACAAGACAGGGAAGAGGACAGGAGCCTACCACAGATGGTCTCTGAAAGACTACCCAGCAGTGTATCAAAGCATATGTAGAGACTCTTTATCCCTACATCAACATGGTGGTGAGCCATGTGTTGCTACATGCTGTGGAGGCCTATTTAAAAACAAAGCCATTAGGTGTTGCTGGTGGTGTTGCCACTTCCCACAGTATAGTACTGTGAAACATTTACAGTTTCTGTAACCAAGTTCTAACACTGTAATCAAGTAAGTTTTAGAACCAAGTATAGAACACAATAGTATAGATAAATTTAAAAACTGTGCTTGGTCTATTCTGGCCATACCAAACCTGTAGGCCAGAAAGAAACAGCATTAATTCAGCTATTTAGGAACTGGCTGCCAGGCATATATTTCATGTAATGGTTAATAATTACTTGAATGGATAGTCAATATAACCCTGGGCTAACATGGAGCTGGATTCCTCTTCCCCCTTGAAAGAGTACAAACAAACAATTTGCATTGAAGAATCACCATCATTTTAAATGAAGAAAACCAAACAGAATTAATCTAATATGCTCAAATTTTCAACATACTTTACAGTTCTTTTTCAAATCATACTGCAGGCATGAGAAACCAAAGCAAGTACAGTTCATATGGCCTCTGACTTTCTGTATATACTCTGACCTCGATAACATTCTATATATATTCAGGTTAGGCTTTTCCTGATTCCATTCCTCTGGTTTAACCAGATGTTTTTATTTTTGACAAACTATTTTTTCTTTACCACATATACATACATACATTTACTTGCAAACACACACACTCACTAGCCTTGTACAGAGATATTAGCTTTTTAACAATAAAATTAGGCAACATTTAGCTTTTGGGTATAAATCATTTTTTGGACTTCCAAAAGTCATTTCTCTTGTTACTTTTAACTCCCAAATTGTGAATTTTGTAACACACCTTTTCTCAAAGTTTAAAGATGAAAAAGTGAGGACTTAAAATCATTTTTGATAAAGTTGGTTCTGGCAGAATTATGAGGTACATACAAGTTTTGGGAACTCTCTGTTTCACTCCTTTATCCCCGCTTTTTCTTGTTTTTTTTTTATATATATACTTGAGATTTTAATTACATTATTTATGCTCATTGTACTTTTCTATTAATAATACCTATTTTCCATATAATCTTCCTATGATATTTTTAAAGACATCTGTCTTTAAACAAATGGACATAGTAATATTGTATTAGTTATTGCCTTTGTTTGGATATTTCTTTTTTTTATTTTTTTGTATTTTATTTTTTTCTTATCAGTTACATTTTATTAACTCTGTACCCCAGCCGTGTCCTGATCCCTCATTCCCTCCCAGTCCCTCCCTCCCTCCCTCCTCTCCACCGTGCCCCTTGCCAAGTCCACTGATAGGGGGGACCTCCTCCCCATTCATCTGATCCTGTTTTATCAGGTATCTTCAGGACTGGCTGCAAAGCTCTCCTCTGTGGCCTAACAGGACTGCTCCTC
Organism: Psammomys obesus; assembly: GCF_907164565.1. NCBI lineage: Eukaryota > Metazoa > Chordata > Mammalia > Rodentia > Muridae > Psammomys > Psammomys obesus. Next base: position 227,061 of record NW_026596445.1, on the reverse strand, counting down.
CCTTGGGGGGTGGGGAGGTCAAAGAGCCAGTCATTGAGTTCCTGTTAGAAATAGTCCTTGTTCCCCTCACTATGGAAAATCAATTGGTTACTGAGCTACCACAGGCTACATCTGAGCAGAGCTTCTAGGTTATATCCATACATGGTCCTTGGTTGAATGTCAGTCTCAGAAAAGACCCTGTGCCCAGATATCTTTGGTCCTTGTGAAGCTCCTATCCTTTCCTCATCAGACTAACTCCCCTTCTTTCTTATGATTCCCTGTACTCTGCCAAAAGTTTGGTCATGAGTCTTTGCTTTGAAAACACTGCTAGTTAGAGTCTTTCCAATGTGCTCAGTAGACTCCTGTCATATGTTCAATGCACATCCCATCTGTCATTCTAAACGAGGATTGATCATCAAAAATACTTGTTTGGATATTTCTAGATGCCAAATGCATTATTAAAACATTTGTTTCTTTACAATATTTATACCTCAAGTCATTGGTAATGCACTTATTCTCATACTTAAAACTTCTGGTACTAGTGAGATGGTGAACTAAGATAGTTACCACCAAGCCTGGTGCCATTAGTTTGATCTCTAGAACCCACAAAGGACAATAAAACAGAGTCTTGCAAACTGTTCATTAACTCTCACTTTCTCTCTCTCTCTCTCTCTCTCTCTCTATCTATATATATATGATTTCATTTGTTTCTACATATATGTACATTTATAAATATATCTACATATATATGTAGAAATAAATTGAAATGTAAAATTAGAGGCTACATATAACACTGAATTTTGACACTAAAAATAAATAGCAATCAGCTAATGAATGCCAGCAATATAAAACATTAGAAACTGTGAAAGCTAGAAAACTAAGTTTTAGTTGTTTATATATTAAATATATACAATGTCTGAAGCAAACTTTTGACAGTTTTCTTGGCAGCAAGTCTTTTACATGTGTGTATACAACAATACTACTCCACTTTTTAAAAATCCAAAAGTTGAATTTTCATGTAGCCATCAAGTAAATAATGAAAATAATTATCTGTACACATTTCAGTCTCATACACATAAGGATTATAATTGTTTTGAGTTTTCTTCTATATTAATATATACTTTCAATTTAGAAAGACTGACAGCCTCATATAATAATATTTTAAATTCTAATATTCATAGTAATCATCACTAAATGTTAAAATAGCCTGTGTGACTTCTTTTGCTGAGGCAGAAAAACAAGTATGTAGAGAATCTAGAACATATGTAAAGGTCACTTAAATTAAAGTGGTAAATGGAAATGCATATAAAGAAAATGCTATTCATTGTAATTTCCACGCTCCGATATTTGGGGCAAGTTTTGACAAAGGACAATAGATATGCATTGAACTTGAAATATTATTTTTTGAGTAGGTCACTGCTCAATATAACAGTATTTGTATGTTCTCACATAACTCTAGGCAAGAAGGAGTCATTTAGTACACTTAAATAGAAATGTACCATTCTAATTGCTCAAGCAATTTCTGTTCAATGTGAAAACAGCTTAGTTGTGAACCAATAGTCTTAATATAGAGGGAAGTGCTGTGCAAAGAGTTGACAGTTAATTTTTTTCAAAATAGTCATCCTTTACAAAGTTACCACAAAGTCCAGAATTAATGAATATTAAACTATTATTTGTTAATGATCTATAGGTTCATATGCTTGAAAGCCTCTGATTAAATTTCCATTAGTTTATCAACACATGGACTTATTTTATGTGCATTTATTCTTTAAGACACTTGTTTTACCATAGATTGCTGATTTATTAGCATTAAGCTCTTGGTTAGCAACACTAGAACTCATGCCTGAGTTGATCTCTTCTTTTTTATTTCCAATTTTTTATATTTCTTTAATATTAGTTAGTTTGTTAACTTTGTATCCCTATTGTATCCCACTCCCTCTTTTTCTCCTAATCCCACCCTCCCACCCTCATCTCCTCCTTGCCCCTTTCCAAGTCCACTGATAGGGAAGGACTTCCTCCCCTTTCATCTGATACTGGTTTATGAGGTATCTTTAGGACTGGCTGCAAAGTCCTCCTATGTGGCCTAGCAGGGCCGCTCCTCCCTCGGGGGGAGGGGAGAGGAGGTCAAAGAGCCCGCCATTGAGTTCATGTCAGAAACAGTCCCTGTTCCCCTTATTAGGGTACCCGATTGTATACTGAGCTACCATGGGCTACATCTGAGCAGAGGTTCTAGGTTACATCCATACATGGTCCTTGTTTGGAGAAACAGTCTCATAAAAGATCCCTCTGCCCAGATATATTTGGTCCTTGTGAAGCTCCTGTCCTCTCCAGGTCATATTAACTAGCCCTTTTTTTATGATTCCCTGCACTCTTCAGAAGGTTTGGTTATGAGTCTTAGTATCTACTTTGATACACTGCTAGGTAGAGTCTTTCAGAGGCCCTCAGTGGTAGGCTCCTGTCCTGTTACTTGTTTGCTCCTACATCCAATGTCCATTCCATTGGTCTTTCTAAGTGAGGATTGATCATCTTACCCTGGATCCCTTTCTTGTTTATCTTCTTTAGGTGTATAGATTTCAGTACGTTTATATTATCTTATACATCTATATAAGTGAGTATATACCATGCTTTTGAGATACCTCACTCAAGATGATCTTTTCTAGGTCCCAACATTTGCCTGTAAATTTCATGACAGAAACACTTAAAGAAATGTTCAACGTCCTTAGGCAGCAGAGAGATTCAAATCAAAATGCCTCTGAGATTTCACCTTACACCCATCAGAATGGCCAAGATCAAAAACTCAAGTGACAACACATGTTGGAGAGGTTGTGGAGAAAGGGGAACCCTCCTCCATTGCTGGTGGGAATGTAAACTTGTACAACCACTTTGGAAATCAATCTGGCACTTTCTCAGACAATTACGAATAGTGCTTCCTCAAGATCCAGCTATAGCACTCCTAGGCATATATCCAAAAGATGTTCAAGTACACAACAAGGACATTTGCTCAACCATGTTTGTAGCAGCTTTATTTGTAATATCCAGAGCCTGGAAACAACCCAGATGTCCCTCAGTTGAGGAATGGATACAGAAATTGTGGTACTTTTACACAATGGAATACTACTCAGCAACTAAAACGGAGGAGTTGATCTCTTCTAAGACAAATATTTTTCTAAGGTGTATTGCAGTCATCTTACACAGGGGACATTAGATGTTTTATATTATGGTATCAGTAATAACCATACAATTCAACAATATGCTTATGACCACCAACCAAAATTACATTAATAGAATGTGGAACAGTGATTTGTTTTTATTATATTTAAAACAAGAAGGCAGATGGTTAACTTTTTGAACCTTAAATAATCATATACATCAGTTGACTCAAATGTTTTGCCCTTCTCTACATGTCTATAAATTAGTGAAATTATCATATGTATTGACTTTGTAATTGCAAATAAACATTAATGTGTGGGTAAATTTTCAAATATGGAAAATGCAAATGAAGATTAATTGTAGATATGAATAATTTCTATAAAGAAATAAAATCTCAGAGATTATGACTACTTGTATTTATCATTATGTAGCACAATACATGAATTAAACATTTCAGATTTTGATAAGACAAGGAAAAGTAAATTTAAAGTGTTTGAGCACACCAAAGAACTAAGTACCTGTTATCTGTAAGTTTCACAAGCTCCTAAACTTCCTCTAAATTTTGTCTCAATAGCTGTAAGTATTTAAATAATTCATTCCCTGTGTGTTATCATGTATTGTAAAACAAGATGCCTAATCTTTTCTTTTTTCTCAGAGCGCAGTACAATTATAATTCCTTGATATGAGATTTAAAACTATGGCTTGATTTCACATTTCATTAGTGTCCTTTTTAACAACTTCACAGTAGTTGATCACTGAGAACATTACATTTCTAATATTTTCTTAGTAAATGGATATATCACAGTAACTGAAAAGAATAAAAATGGAAACACCTCTATTCATGGTATTGGACATCTGAAATCTTACTACTCTGGAGTTAGAAACAAGAGAGTGGTTAGTTCAAAGCCAGCCTTATCTACATAGTGAGTCTGAGGCAAGCCTGAGCTATGTAAGGCCCTTCCTTTCCTAGTACCTTCAGGCCCCAACAAAAATGTAGAAAAAAGGTTTTTATTTTATCTTACTTTAATATTGCATATAATTGGGTTTTACCTTTCATTTCTTTTTTGTCAGACAAGATCTTCCTAGGTAATCTACAATGACTTCTATGATACTCTTGTCTCCAGCATCCTAAGAGCAAAGAGGATATATGATACCACTATTCAAAATTACCATTATATATGTATAAGGTAAAACATGAGAAATAACAGATATATACATATATATATATCAAAAATTATAATTCAATGAATTCAATATATACAATTATGAATTATGTAATTCAAACTATAACAACATTCAATTCAAATAATGCAAATAAAGCAACATTTTACATGTTTTGACCCTTAAGCCATCATGGTTTCATAATAGTTATATTCATATTTGTTAGAAATATGTTTATCAGTGTTGTAGTATTGGAAACATAGAATAGAAATTGCTGTCCTCAATGAAACCAGGATATTAGACATTTTGAAACACCCATGAGAATTTGATATGTGTATAGGTCATTTTAGGTTAAATATTTGAAAACACCTGTTAATAAAGAGTAAAATGGATAAAATTATATTTTACATTTTTGTGGGTTCACTTTTTGTCTGTGGTGAATATAATAATAAGGAAAGAAATGACAAGAAGTATATAAATGGTAATAATATGCTAAAAGCTACATTGACTATAATAATGGGGATTATACTGACATTGGATTAATTTGAAATTTTAATGGCATAAATATACCGCATTATGGTCCTATGAAAGTTGCTAACTACTCTCATACCATGTTTTCTTTTCTAAGAACAGTTTGCTTACCCTTTGAAGACATTGCCTCTGTCGAAAGTGAATGGTGTATGTTTTTCATATTTAAGCATGATGGCAGAACCTTATAAACTGGATTCCTATTACTTTCAGATACCAAAGGTTTCTATAACTCTTCTTATTAAAGACAATTTATCCTCCTCTGCCATTCAAAATATTACTCACACCATGATGAAAATGCTTAACTTGATTGTACATGTACTTGTTACAAGTGCACACTCAAACATTTTATTTTTCTTTTATTTTACTTACAATGGCTGGCATTGGAAACGGAAAACAAATATGAATGTTTTCCAAGTTCTAATTTATGGCATCATTTTGCCATGATGATTGTGAAGGTCCATTTTGTGTCAGAAATACAGTGTTTATGCCCACTTTTAGTAAATCTTTTGTAGAGGACTAACTAATAAAACAGTCCACCATGACCACTAATCAAAAAAAATAATAATAATGTTTTATTCTGGTACATAGAACAGAGTGCTTTTATCCCTTTTTATGAGCCAAAGGTTCATGGAAGGTTATAGAGTTATATTCATGTCAAGTTGCTATTTCATGCAAAATATTTTATTATAAAGTAACACTTGAAACCAAGCAGAATCTATGCTTTATATAACGGTTTCAAGAAGACAATTACTAGAAAAAGCTGCCATAAAATACTCATTCTAAATAATGAATACCAGAAATGTAAGTGAACTCATACAATTCTAGTTAACTTCTATCAATATCTAGCTGTATCCTTTTTCATATTACTTTAGTGTATATGTGAAGGGTGAATTATGTGCAAGATCCTGCCTTCCAAATTAGGGTAGTGTTGGTATAATGTTTTTTTGAAATGTATACACCTTACCCTTATTCATTCAAATGCTGATTTCTCTCCCCCACTCTCTGGTTTCAATGAGTATCTGTGATACTCATTCTAAGCATCCTGTCTCAACTTTGTGTAAACAGGCCAAAATAAAACAACCAGCCACAATGTTGAGCAACGGAAAGGAAGCAGAAAGAGAGGGAGGAGAGAGAGGAGAGGAAGGTGTGGGAGGCAGAGGAGGAGAGAGCAGCAGGAGTGAAGCCAGGAGAGGAGAGAGCTGGGAGAACAGAGCTGGAGGAGAGGTCTTGGAACGATATGGAGAATGTACTAGAGGTAGGATTTCACTAAAAGCAAGTATAATGTGAGAAATCTAAATGATAAGAAACTATGAAGGCTTGGAAGTTTAGGATGGAGTAACTATTGCCCAGCATTGTGATCTAGGTTAAATTAAATAAATTCGAGTTTTTGTGTGGTGATTTGGGTATACAACTGTTTAGGATTAACAGCAGCGTTACTAAAAGAATATCAATACTAAATATTACTTGTTTTCTATGACAGGGTAGTAATAATAAGAGTAGAATTCAAAGGTGGACAAACTAATATGAATTTGCTTTATTTATTTTTGTCTTCATTAAATATTCTTTTTTCAAAATTTATTTATTTTTATTAATTACAGTTTATTCACTTTGTATTCCCCCCATAAGGCCCTCCCTCCTCCCCTGCCAGTCCCATCCTCCCTCCCCATTCTTCACACAAGCCCCTCCCCAAGTCCACTGATAGGAGAGGTCCTCCTGTCCTTCCTTCTGATCTTAGTCTATCAGATTACATCAGGAATGGCTGCATCGTCATCTTCTGTGGCCTGGTATGTATCAATGTAGATGCTGAGACATATGGGCAACCTTTGGGCAGAGTGCAGGGAATCTTAGGAAAGAAGTGGGAAACAGTAAGATCTGGAGAGGACAGAAACTCCACAAAGAGAGCAACAGAACTAAAAAAACTGAGCACAGGGGTCTTTCCTGAGACTGCTATTCGAACCAAAGGACTATGCATGGAGATAACCTAAGAACCCTGCACAGATGGCAGTTCGGTATCCAAGTGGGTTCCATTGTAATAGGAACAGGGACTGTCTCTGACATGAACTGATTGGCCTGCTCTTTAATTACCTCCCCCTGAGGGGGAAGCAGCATTACCAGGCGACAGAAGAAGACAACACAACCACTCCTGATAAGACCTAATTGACTAGGATCAGAAAGAAGGAAGAAAAATTTCTTCCTTATCAGTGGACTTGGGGAGGGGCATGCATGCAGCGGGTGGAGGAAGGGAGGGATTGGGACAGGAGGAGGGAGGGAACCACGGGGGGGATACAAAGTAAATAAAGTGTAATTAATAAAGAAAAAAATTAAAAAAAAACAGACACACTAAATCGGTTAGAAAAAAAGTGGGGAATACCCTAGAACTCATTGGTACAGGAGACAACTTCCTGAACAGAACACCAACAGCACAGGCTCTAAGAGCAACAATCAATAAATGGGACCGCATGAAATTGAAAAGCTTCTGTAAAGCAAAGGACACCGTCATCAAAACAAAGCGACTGCCTACAGATTGGGAAAAAATCATCACCAACTCTTTATCTGACAGAGGGCTAATATCCAGTATATATAAAGAACTAAAGAAGCTGAAAAAGAGCAAACCAAGTAATCCAATTAAAAAATGGGGAACAGAGCTAAACAGAAAACTCTCTGTAGAGGAATATCGAATGGCAGAGAAACACTTAAAGAAATGCTCAATTAGCCATCAGGGAAATGCAAATCAAAACGACCCTGAGATTTCACCTTACACCCATCAGAATGGCCAAGATGAAAAGCTCAAGTGACAACATATGCTGGAGAAGTTGTGGAAAAAGGGGAACCCTCCTCCACTGCTGGTGGGAATGTAAAATTGTACAACCAATTTGGAAATCAATCTGGCACTTTCTCAGAAAACGAGGAATAGCGCTTCCTCAAGATCCAGCCATACCACCCCTAGGCATATATCCAAAATATTCTCAAGTGCACAATAAGGACATTTGCTCAACCATGTTTGTAGCAGCTTTATTTGTAATAGCCAGAAGCTGGAAACAGCCCAGATGCCCCTCAACTGAAGAATGGAGGCAGAAATTGTGGTACATCTACACAATGGAGTATTACTCAGCAATGAAAAATAAGGAATTCATGAAATTTGCAGATATATGGTGGGACCTAGAAAATATCATCCTGAGTGATCTGTTTTAGAAGCAAAAAGACACACACTGTATATACTCATTCATATAGACATATAACATAGGATAAACCTACTAAAATCTGTACATCTAAAGAAACTAAGCAAGAGAGAGGACCCTGACTAAAACGCTCAATCTCTATCCTGAAAGGCAAAGAGGATGGACATCAGAAGAAGAAGAAAACAGGAAACAACCTAGAAACCTGCCACAGAGGGTCCCTGAGAGGCTCTACCCTGCCGACTATCAAATCAGATGCTGAGACTTATGGCCAAATGTTGGGCAACGTGCAGGGAATCTTAAGTAAGAAGTGGGAAATAGTAAGATCTGGAGAGGACAGGAACCCCACAAGGACAGCAACAGAATCAGAAAATTTGAACACAGGGGTCTTCCCAGAGACTCATACTCCAACCAAGTACCATGCATGGAGATAACCTAGAGCCCCTGCACAGATGTAGCTCATGACAGTTTAGTGTCCAAGTGGGTTACATATTAATGGGAAGAGAGACTGCCTCTGACATAATCTGATTGGCCTGCTCTTTGATCACCTCCCCCTGCGGGGCTTTATTTATTTTTTAACAAATTATCATCTTTTGGATGGTGTTTTTAAAGGATTAATATAACATATTATTTCATGACAAATAATACATTCATTTTAAAATGCGTTTGAATACTTAATTTATTAAATTCTGTTAAACTTTAAAATACAATTAATTTAACCCACATGTCATGAGTATTCAAATCTGTGATAGCATGAGAGAAGTGACTATTAATTCATAAAAAGCTTATAGGATACAAAATCTTGCTGAAGAGACAAAATTTAGACACTTGCGCACATACAGGCAACATTCCTATATTGCTAGTTTTATCATTATAGCAATTATGATAAAACAAAAAGTAATTAAATTAATATTTTATAATAAGATATCAGAATTGTTCTTTATTTTACATTGTCATTTAGAAAATAAAAAATTACCTACAGAAGTGTATAAGCCGGTTTGTACCTTTCCATGTATTTAATCCTGTATAAGTGCTCATATTATCTTTGTAAGATCTTTTACCTCTCTTCTCTCTCCCTCTCCCTCTACCCCCCCTCTAAGATCTACCTCATTCCTGCCTCCCTAGCACTGAGAAAAGCTGGAATATCTCAGAGAAAGAGAGAAAGACAGACAGACAGATAGAGACAGAGAGAGATTGAGAGAGAGAGAGAGACAGAGAGAGATTTTTGGAAGTCAAAGGTCTTCCTTGGGTATACTATTTTATTAGTTGTTGTCTACCTAATTTCAGCCTCCACAGTACTGAGAAAAGATGTGATCTGAAGAGGTCTTCTTCCCCAGAAAAAAAGTACACCAGTTTGAAGTCCAGGGTCAAATGGTTAGTCTAAAAACATACAAAGACCTAATATCATACAAGCTGAACCTATTATTTCTAGGAATGCATATATATGTAATATATATTTATGCATACAATAAGAATTAGAAAAAAAAAGAGGTGATGAATTTGAAATAGAATGTGGAGGGGTGTATATATGGAAGAGATTAGAGGGAGGAAAAGAAAAGAAGAAATCTAATTATAATATAATCTTAAAAAAAGTATTCCATTATGCTTACCATTATTTTTAAAGTTAAGTTCTGGGGATAAAATTACAAGTATTTTAGTTCCATCCATTTGTCTGCAAATTTTGTGAATTTTTTTATGGCTTAGTAATAAACTTCATTGTATAAATGTACCACATTTTCTTTATCCTTTCTTCTGTTGAAGGGCATTTAAGTTGTTTCTAACTTTTGGATATTATGAATAGAGCAGCAATAAACATGTTTGTGCAGTGAGGTATCACAGACTTAGAAAAATGAATATGGTATGTTTTCACTTATATGCAGATACTAGCTGTTAAGTCAATGATAACCAAACTATAATCCACAGAACCACTGAGTATGGGCTAGAGCAAGGGACTAGTTGTAACAGACTTTGTTAGAGAACAGAAATAGAACAAATAGCTGTGACTAGATAATGGCACTATATAGAATGGAAGGATCATGTGGGGAGGGAAGGGAGAGGAGAGAAAAGAGGAGAGGGGAGGGGAAGAGAGGGGAGGGGAGAGGAAAGGAGAGGAGAGGAGAGGAGAGGAGAGGAGAGGAGAGGAGAGGAGAGGAGAGGAGAGGAGAGGAGAGGAGAGGTAGTAATGGGAAAAATACTAGAAGAGAGAGTTAAAATTTAGGAGCATTTGTGGGGTATTATGGAAACATAATACAGTAGAAACTTCCTAAAAATATATGCCTAAATTTCTCTAAATGAAATTTCAAGAAAATGGGAGGAGACAGAGTCCCAACTAGCCATCTCTTGCCACAAAATGAAGCTTCAAGTACTAGGATTGGGTTACATCTTATTGACTTATTGGCCAAAGGTACCCCATGAGAATGACAAGACAGCCCAGGCAGTTACCAAAACTAGGGGTGACTCTCCACAGGTACACATGTGCCTTTATTTGGTTACAGTTTGGTGTTTTGATGTTTTCATTTTTAAATTTTCTTAGGTGGTTTTTAGTTTTTTTGTTTTGAAAGTTTTGTTTTATTAATTTTTGTTTGCTTTTTGTGAATAAACTAAAAGTTGGATAAGGAGAGGAAAAAGATATATAATGACTTTAAGGAGAGGAAAAATCAAAATAGGTTTAATTTTAAATTTTTTTTAAATAATAGCAAAATTACAGAGATTTCTACTCATTGACTCATGACTATTTCTCTAGTCCTGAATATATCTATTAAATGTATTTCAAGTCTTATTGAGTTGTTTGTGTTATATAATACCTACTGACAAATCAAGTATATAATTGGGAAACACTGACATGTCTATAGTCACAAATCTGTAACAGCAATCAATATAGTGTGCTTGTATATTCATTATTCCAAAAAATATTTCCATTAACCCTATTGCACTCTTCAATATTAGCTCTCAACCTCTAATAACCACCAACTTGCTTACTGGAATTTCTTATCAACTAATTTTATTACTTTAGAGCTCTCTATATATACAATTGACTTTTTTAAAAAAAGAAAAAAGCAAAGTGATTTGGAATGCAAACCATGTTTTTCTGGATATCAATAATTCTTTATGGATTATTATTTAGTGTTTTGTACTAATATACAGATACATAAAAATGCATTTTCATAGTCATCAATTACTGATGGATATAAAATATTTTTCCAATTTAGATAATTAAAACCAACTTAATAAGCATTTGTAAATATTTTAAATTAATATATACTTTAATTCATTTTGGGTATTTCATGGTCAGTCATATAGTAACAGTCATTGGTACATTATGAAATGACCAAATAGGTTTTCAGACAGATCATATAAGTTTTCCTGGTCAGCAATACTGATTGAGATACCTAGAGACCCCAGAACCTTGTTAGTATTTGACATATCATGTTGAATTTCATCACTTGGCATTCTAATCGCTGTGTATACCATTTTATAACTTATTCATTTTCATGTGATTAATGAATAATTATGGATTATGTATTTAGTTCACATCAGTATAATTTTCTAAAATATCTGACACAATTATTTGTTCATTATACCATTTAGTGGCTTGTTTTATCTTTAGTTTTTATGCCAACTCCTTTATTGATAGATGATTTTCAGAAGTTTTAACCTCAGTATATGATGTCTTTTTCTTTTTATTTTCTTGAGTTCTGTGAACTATTGAAGTTCTTAATTTTTTTCATAATTTATTGTTTCTTTTAAAGTATTTTTTTATTTTTTATATTAATCACAGGTTATTTACTTTATATCCCAGCCGTAGCCCCCTCCCTCAGTCCCATCCTATCCTACCTTTCCTCCTTCTTCTCCTCCCTGCCCCTTTCCAAGTCCTCCTTCCTTTCAATCTGACATTACCTTATAAGGTATCTTCAAGACTGGCTGCAATGTCCTTCTCTCTGACCTAGCAAGGCTGCTCCTCCCTCGGGGGTAGGGTGGGGCAAAGAGTCAGACATTGAGTTCATGTCAGAAATAGTCCCTGTTCCCCTTATTAGGGTACCCACTTATATACTGAGCTACCATGGGCTATCTCCGAGCAGAGGTTCTAGATTATATCCTTACATGGTCCTTGGTTAGAGAAACAGTCTCATAAAAGACACCTGTGCCCAGATATATTTGGTCCTTGTGGTGTTCCTGTCCTCTCCAGGTCATACTAACTCCCCCTTCTTTCATATGGTTCCCTATACTCTGCCTAAAGTTTCCTTATGAGTCTCAGTATCTGCTTTTATACACTGCTAGGTAAAGATTTTGAGAGGCCCACAGTGATAGGCTACTGTCCTGTTACTTGTTTTTTCCTACATCCAATGTCCATCCCATTTGTCTTTCTAAGTGAGGGTTGATCATCTTAACAATGGTCCTCTTTCTTGTTTATCTTCTTTAGGTGAGCAGATTTCAGTACATTTATCCTATCTTATAGGGCTAGTACCCATTTATAAGTGAGTATATACCGCGTGTGTCTTTCTGCTCCTGGGATACCTCACTCGGAATGATATTTACTATATCTCACCATTTGCCTGTAAAATTCCATGATTTCCTTGTTTTTAATTGTTGAGTAGTATACCATTATGTAAAAGTACCACAATTTTTGTATCCATTCCTCCGTTGAGGGACATCTGCGCGGTTTCCACGTTCTGGCTAATACAAATAAAGCTGCTACAAACATGGTTAAGCAAATTTCCTTGTTGTATACTTGAACATCTTTTGGATATATGCCTAGGAGTGGTATAGCTGAATCTCGAGGAAGCACTATTCCTAATTGTCTGAGAAAGCACCAGATTGATTTCCAAAGTGGTTGTACAAGTTTACATTCCTACCAACAATGCAGGAGAGTTCCCCTTCTTCACAACCTCTCTAGCATGTGTTGTCACTTGAGTTTTTGATCTTAGCCATTGTGATGGGTATATGGTGAAATCTCTGGGTCCTTTGGATTTGAATCTCTCTGATGGCTAATGACATTGTGCATCTCTTTATTTATTTAATTTAATTTTTTTAACTTTTTATTTTTTATTAATTACACTTTGTTGATTTTGTATCCCCCCAAAAGCCCCTCCTTCCTCCCCTCCCGATCCCACCCTCCCTCCCCTTTCTGCATGCATGCCCCTCCCCAAGTCCACTGATAGGGGAGGTTCTCCTCTCCTTTCTGATCTTAGTCTATCAGTTCTCATCAAAAGTGGCTGCATTGTCCTCTTCTGTGGCCTGGTAGGGCTGCTCCCCTCTCAGGGGGAGGTGATCAAAGAGCAGGCCAATCAGATTATGTCAGAGGCAGTCTCTCTTCCCATTACTAGGTAACCCACTTGGACACTGATCTGCCATGGGCTACATCTGTGCAGGGGTTCTAGGTTATCTCCACGAATAGTCCTTGGTTGGAGTATGAGTCTCTGGGAAGTTCCCTGTGTTCAAATTTTCTTGTTCTGTTGCTCTCCTTGTGGAGTTCCTGTCCTCTCCAGCTCTTACTATTTCCCACTTCTTGCTTAAAATTCCATTCACTCTGCCTGACAGTTGGCCATCAGGCTCTGCATCTGCTTTGATAGTCTGCAGGGCAGAGGCTTTCAGAGGCCCTCTGTGGTTAATTACACTTTATTCACTTTGTATCCCCACATAAGCCCCTCCCTCCTCCCCTCCCAGTCCCACCCTCCCTGCCCCTTCTTCACTCATGCCTCTCCCCAAGTCCACTGATAAAGGAGGTCCTCCTCTCCTAGCAACTCTTTAAGTGTTTCTCTGCCACTCTATATTCATCTACAGAGAATTCTCTGTTTAGCTCCGTACTCCATTTTTTAATTGGATTACTTGATTTATTGCTTTTAAACTTCTTTAGTTCTTTATATATTATGGATATCAGCCCTCTGTCAGATACAGGGTTGGTGAAGATACTTCTGACAACAGTGTCTTTTGCTTTAGAGAAGCTTTTCAGTTTCATGAGGTCCCATTTATTGATTGTTGCTCTTAGAACCTGTGCTGTTGGTCTTCTGTTCTAGAAGTTGTCTCCTGTGCCAGTGAGTTCTAGGCTTGTCCCTACTTTTTCTTCTAACCGATTTAGTGTATCTCTTTTTATGTTGAGGTCTTTGATCTACTTGGACTTTAGTTTTGTTCAGGGTGTTAAATATGGATCTATTTGCATTTTCTGCATGTAGACATCCAGTTGGACCAACACCATTTGTTGAAGATGCTGTCTTTTTTCCATTGTATGATTTTGGCTTCTTTGACAAAAATGAAGTATTCATAGGTTTGTGGGTTTATTTCTGGGTCTTCTATTTGGTTCCATTTATCCTCCTTTCCATTTCTATGCCAATACCATGCAGTTTTTATTACTATTTCTCTGTAATACAGCTTGAAATCAGGGATGGAGAGACCTCCAGACCATCTGTTGTTGTAGAGGATCTTTTCAGAAATTCTGGGGTTTTATTTCTCCATATGAAGCTGATAACTTTTCTTTAAAGTTCTGTAAAGAATTGTGTTGGTGTTTTGATGGGAATGGCTTTGAATCTGTAGATTGCTTTTGGCAGGATGACCATTTTCACCATGTAAATTCTACCAATCCATGAGCAAGGGAGATCTTTCTATCTTCTTATATCTTCTTCAATTTTTTTCTTCAGAGACTTGAAGTTTTTTTTTTTTTTTTCAAACAGGTCTTTCACTTGCTTGCATAGAGTCACCCCAAGGTACTTTATGTTATTAGTGGCTATTGTGAAGGGTATCATTTCCCTGATTTTTTTCTGAGCCCTTTTGTCTTTGGTATACAGGAGGGCTTCTGATTTTTTTGAGTTGACTTTGTGTCCATCCACTTTGCTGAAGGTGTTTATCAGCTGAAGGAGTTCTCTGGTTGAATTTTTCGGGCTTTCTCATGTATTCTATAATATCATCTGTTGATAGTGAGTCTTTGACCTCTTCCTTTCTGATTTGTATCCCCTTGATCTTCTTTAGTTGTCTTATTGCTCTGGCTAGGACTTCAAGTACTATGTTGAAGAGATATGGGAGAATGAGCAGCCTTGCCTTGTCCCTGATTTCAGTGGGATTGATTTAAGTGTCTCTCCATTTAGTTTGATGTTAGTCATAGGCTTGCTGTATATTGCCTTTACTATGTTTAGGTATGTGCCTTGTATCCCTGATCTCTCTAAGACTTTAAATATGAATGGGTGTTGGATTTTATCAAATGCTTTTTTGGCATCTAAGGAGATGATCACATGGTTTTTGTCCTTCAGTGTGTTTATATGGTGGATTACATTGATGGATTTCCATATGTTGTACCACCCTTGCATGCCTGGGATGAAGCCTACTTGGTCATGGTGGATGATATCTTTGATGTGTTCTTGGATTCAGTTTGCAAGTATTTTATTGAGTATTTTTGCATCAATGTTCATAAGAGAGATAGGTCTGAAGTTCTCTTTTTTTCTTCGGTCTTTGTGTGGTTTAGGTATTAAGGTGACTGTGGATTCATAGAATGAGTTTGGTAATGTTCTTTCTGTTTACCTTTAAATTTTTTAAAGTAACTTAATTTTAATTTATTAATTTTCAGGCTGCAAAGAGTAGTCTCTAAGTGCAAAATTATTATGAAATTAAATTAAATTAAATCCATACTTGGCAATATATAACCTCTTTAATGGTATTTAAAGCACCTTCAGAAATACTTGGTCTTTGTTTTTTTCTATTAATTGATATATCTCAAAAATATGTTAATTTTTAAGTGGAATATAAATTGTTTTCAATTTCAATAATTATATTTCTTCTCTTATATGAATTGTCTTTGTTTTGTTATAGTTCCTATTAAAGTAGTATGTAAGCTATAGTTGCATACATGTAATATAAATACTTGTGACATAGAGGAAGGAGAATCAAAAGTTCAAAGCAATCCTTTGCCACATAGTGAGTTTGAAGTCAATCTGGCATATGAGTCCTTGTCTTTAGACATATTAAATTTCCTCACAATTCTTTGGCCATAAATCCAGATAAAGAAGTTAGTCTGATTTTCTCATTGTGTTACCAATACTCTGACCTGTCCCACAGGTTAGTCAAAGGAGACCCTAAGAGAGGGGATGAGAATGGGATGCAACAAGAGATGTGAAGAATGGAGACAAGACAATATTCTGATCAAGTCTCATTTAATAATCTTTAAGTTACAGCTTATAAGGGGTAAGAATGACCAATTCGAGGAGAAGGGAACTAGTTTCAGAAACTAGTTTCAGTGAAAGCCACAAAGCAGGATATTCTCAACGCGGGAGGAAAGTTTTCAAGTAAGCAGGAGGCAAGTTCTCATGCCATAACCTGCCAAATCTAAACAGTTGAGCACATATATAAAGAACAAAGAACACCTGTGGTCCAGGGGTGAAAAATCATCATGTCATGCTAAGCACGCTGTGCTTCATGGATTCCAAGGAGGCTAGAATCAAGCAGCCATTTTTATGGCTCCACACAGGTCCCCCTTTTTTATTTTTTTAAGGTTGTGATCCCAAGGGAACCGTGCCTGACTTAGGTTGGAATCCTGGATCTTTAACCCTTATTATTCTGTCATTGGATACATCAGCAGCTATTGGCTGAGCTCCTGTCTTAGGATGCAAGGGTGGGGAAAAAGACCACTGTGGAGTCTCTTACCCCTCACTGGCTAACCAGATAAGCTCAGTGGGATAGTCAGTATTCTGTAAGGGAGGTTTCAAAGAGACCTGCAGCTGCCATTTCCAGCCTGTGGCAGTGAACCTGCATGGGTTTTGCCTTAATGGCATCAATCTGCTGCTTAAGGAAAGCCATGAGCTTATTAAACAGTATTGGACCAAGGGAAAGCAAAATAAGTAAGCCTATTAGGGGGTCGTAAAATGGAGAGTAAAAGGGTAGTAAGACAAAGAGAAGTTCTAAACCAAGTCTGAAATCACCCTTGCTCTTGTTCCCTCAGATGTTTTCTTTGCTCCAAACTTTCCCTGACCTTTTTCATGGAATCCTTATTACTCCTGAATGATCTACGTAAAAACAGCATTCCTCTTTTAGAGCAGCACAGAGCCCTCCCTGTTGAGCAAACAGAAGGTCTAATCCTCTTCTGTTTTGTAAGACTACTTCTGAAAGAGAGGTGAAAGATTTTTGTAAGTGGGAAATAGCAGTTTTCATTCTTTCAATATCTTGGTCAATTGAGTATCTTAGCTGACCATAATATCTGTCCTGCAAAACTAGAGAAGAAATTCCTGTACCAATTCCAGCCAGGCCCAAGCCCAGGAGAACAGCCAGTGTAACTGCAGTAACTGGCTCTCTTTTAGGGCGTAGCAAGCCTTGATCCTGCTTTGGGTCCCAAAGATAAGAAAACTGGTCAGAAGAATAATATGTTAATCTTGGCAGTAATTGTACTAGAACACAGTAAGAGTCATACAACAAATGTACAGAAAAGTAGGAAGTGAAGCCATCAGAGCAAGCCCACCAAATATTGTTTGGAGGAATTACATATTGTCCTGCTCCTGAGGCATTTATACTCTTAAAGGTTTCATTGCAGAAATGTTTATGTGAAGCAGGAATTTTACCAATACATGTCCCCTGCCCTTGGATGCACTGTAGGGTTAGGCGAACTTGAGTGGTTTGCAGCCATCTACATGAGCTGTGATCTAATGAAACGGAGAAACTACCTAAAATTTCTTCATAGTAGGAAGGTATTTTATTGTAGCAAAGCCAACAGGAGTCAGTTAACTCAGGTCTGGATTCGTTAAGAGTGAAAAAGGTATGCTGTACAAGTTCTAGAAGAGACTCCTCAGTAGACTTATCTGATATGGGAGTTACTATAGGAACAGGTGTTAAACCTGGGGAAAGCATGCACTGGGGTAGGGTAGTAGATTCTGGTAGGGGTTTCAGAACTGGAGCCAGAACCACATTTGGCCCTATTCCCACTGTTTTATCTGTAGGTAATTGGCTGAGTAACCAATTACCTACATAGTAAAAACAGTACCAGGATGTTTGCTGAGTTTTTTGTAAATTCTATTTTCATAGAATAATCCTGTGTCCCAGTTTTTCTTCTTTCCTGACTCCATAAATGAATTATTTAAGTGGGTGTGCCTCTAAAACAACTATAAGCACATAGCTCACGATCTCCTCAAGATCTTTTATGTTTACTTTTATGGAGTCTGTAATTGTGGAAAGTCTCCACCATACAAGGCCTGTGGTCTCGCATTCCCACTTGGCACAATAAATAACTTCTGGTCCTCCGCATCCTCTTTTTCTACTGTTCTCAGTAACCCTAACTGTTTGCCCAATTACCACAATTTGAAAATAGCTTGGAATATGGAATTAGTATATCAGGAAACCAGGTCCCCTTATTTGCGTAAAGTCAGCTACTCCTTCTGGCCCCAAGACTATCCAAATAAGATTAAGCAGCATGTGTGGATTTGACTGTTGATCTTCCTTTCCCCATCCTAGTGCATCCACGATCAATGTCATCCAGGCTATGACCCAACTCATTTTTTTTTTCTTTTTTTGTAAGATAAGAGGAAGAGGCATTCTCAGGGACTCCTTTTTCCCTGGATATATTGTTGTTATTTACTTGTATTATAAATCTTTCAGGCAACCATCGTGCTGCATCCATTTGTCTGGAATAAATGCAGACTGCACCTCTACCCCATATGAGGACTGGGTCTGGACCATGCCATTTATTATCCAAAGGATCCTTCCAGAGAACAGTAGCATATTGAGTTTTTGTATCTGTATGCCAGAATCATTCAGCTGCTGAATGACTATCTTTGTCCAAATTAAAAAAAAAAATTGAAATAAAGGGACAATGTGAGAAAAGGTTTTGTAGTGATCCTTTCGTTGGGTACCATTCCCCCTTTTTAATTTTTTCAAGAGTATTTTTAATAGATAAATGGGCTCGTTCTACCATGCCCTGTCCTTGTGGATTATATGGAATTCCAGTGGTATGTTTAATATTAAGCCTAAGACAAAATTGTTGAAAAGATGTTTTCCAGTATAACCAGGGCCATTGTCAGTCTTAATTTGTTGAGGGAATCCCATCACTGCAAATGCTGAAAGTAAATGGACTATGGCATGTTTACCTGTTTCCCCAGATTGTAGGGTGACAAAAATAAGTCCACTAAAAGTATTAATATTAACATGAACATATTTTAAATTACCAAATTTATTAATATGTGTAACATCCATTTGCCAAAAATCTTTGTTATTAATCCTCTAGGATTTACTCCTAGGTGAGGTATGGACAAAAATGTCACACAGGAATGGCATTGTTTAACAACTTGTCTGGCTTATTATTTAGAAATTTTAAACATTAATTATAAGGTGTGAGAATTAAGATGATGAGTTTTATGAGCTTCAATAGCCTGTGAAAGATTGTCCATTATATGCTGTGTATTAAAGCCAATAATCCTAGTTGCCAAATCAGCCTTAAAATTACCTTCTGCTAATGGGCCAGGTAGTCCTGAATGGGCTCGAATATGACCAATATAAAAAGGCTGAGAACATTTTTAAATTAAGACTGACATTGTAGAAATAATTTTGCTATGTCAAAAACATGTTTTATTTGTGCTGAAGTTTCCAGAATAGGAATCAAATTGGCCAAATATGCACTATCTGTATAAATATTTAAAGCTTTATTAGGAAAGGCTGAAAATACGGCAATAATGGCTTGCAACTCTACAAGCTGAGCTGACTTTAACAAGATCTGAAAACTCGTTTGTTTATTAAAAACATATGCCATTTGACCATAGAAGATCCATCTGTAAATATATTAAGTGCATTTGCAAGAGGTTGTGAAGAGGTCTTTCAGGGAAACACAAAAGCATGCAAATTAAAAAATTGAAATAATCTATCTGGTGGGTAATGGTTATTAATTTGTCCTGGAAATGAGGCACAAGTGATTGGCCAACAATCTGTGTTTTGATATAACCAATCCTCCTGTTCTTTAGAGTAAGGCTGAATAATTACATTAGGTTCTATGCCAAAATATTTTTTGCTATTATCTCTTCCTAATAAAATTATGTCTGCAATTTCATTATAATATGGATATATTACTTTGATGGGGGAATAGGGAAGGTGCATCCACATAATTGGTTCTCCTTGCCAGAATACTGCAGTTGGTGTAACAGTGGTACTGAATATGGTAAGCATTAAAGGTTTAGAAAAATCAACACAAGTAACGAATTGCGATGCAATGACATTTTTTAACCTTTTTAAGGGCTAAGCATCCCTCTGCAGTAAGAGCTCAAGGATACTTAGGATCATTATCTCTTTTACAATGTCAAATAATGGTTTTAATTCACCCGTGGTTAGTTTTAGATAAGATGGTAACCACTTGACATCACCTAGCAATTTTTGAAAATCATTGAGTGTCTTTAAATTATCCATTTTAAAAGTTGCCTTATGGAGTTCCTGTCCTCTCCAGGTTTTACTGTTTCCCACTTCTTTCCTAAGATTCCCTGCACTCTGCCCAAAGGTTGCCCATAAGTCTCAGCATCTACATTGATAGTCTGCAGGGCAGAGTTTTTCAGAGATCCTCTGTGTCAGACTCCTGACTTGTTCTCTCTTTTCTCCTTCTTCTGATGTCCAGCCTCTTTGCCTTTCTGGATAGGAATTGAGCATTTTAGCAAGAGTCTCCACAAGGAGAGCAACAGAACCAAAAATCTGAGCACAGAGGTCTTTCCTGAGACTGCTATTCCAACCAAGGACTATGCATGGAGATAACCTAAGACCCCTGCACAGATGTAGCCCATGGCAGTTCAGTATCCAAGTGGGTTCCATTGTAATAGGAACAGGGACTATCTCTGACATGAACCGATTGGCCTGCTCTTTAATTACCTCCCCCTGAGGGGGAAGAAGCATTACCAGGCCACAGAAGAACACAACGCAGCCACTCCTGATAAGACCTAATTGACTAGGATCAGAAGGAAGGAAAAGAAATCCTCCCATATCAGTGGACTTGAGGAGGGGCATGCATGCAGTGGGTGGAGGAAGGGAGGGATTGGGACGGGAGGAGGGAGAGAACCACAGGGAGGATACAAAGTGAATAAAGTGTAATTAATAAAGAAAAAAGACAAAAAATGCCTTATTATTTATTACCGTAGGCCCATTAATCTGAAATCTTAAATATGTATAAGGATCTTGAAGCTGAACCTTTTCAGGTGCAATTTGCCATCCTGACTTTTTTAGAGCTATTTTTAAATCTGAAAAAAACATTTTAGAATTGTGTTTTGTTTATTTTCTGCTAAGAGTATATTATCCATATAATGAACAATATAGATTTTCCTCCATGTTTCCCTGAAGAGGTGGCAAAACCTGTCCTTGAGCATCAGTTTTGGATTTACACTCAGTAGCCAATAATTTTCTCTGTGGCATCTTGGACACAGCTCAGGAGCAGGATTTTTGACGCCTGCCTGTTCGTTGTTTTTACAATCTTTTGTAAAGTGCCCAATTTTACCATAATTAAAACATTTTTTTTTATTTTGTTAAGTTAAAAATTGTTTAACAGTATATCCTTGTAGGGCAGCCACCATTGCTAGGCTTTGTTGATAGGCAACCCCAATAACAGAGCATAATCTAATATATCCTATGCTGGACAGACAGCATTAGCATTTTTAAAAGCCAATTGCTGTACAAAAGGAAGTCCACTCTGAGTGAATACCCTTTTTGTATTACATTGAAATTATTGTCATTATTATTATTATTATTATTATTATTATTATTACATATTTTTAGATACATGTTTTAGAACCAACTTTTAGGTAAATCTATATAGGCAAATTTTGTAGTTACCCATCCTAGGCTTATCCTTAAAACTTAAACGAAAAGTTTAAGTAAGGCTTAATCTTATACTCAACTGTAATCCTTAGCATAACCTTAAATCTGTTTTATCTAAACTAAAATCAAAGCAAAACTTTTAATCAGACACAATTAATAAAGAGGCTAGCAAATCTTATTAATCTTACCATATTGCATTAAGACTTAAGAGCAAAAAAAAAGTTAAAGGACAAAAGTTTCATTTAACATTAAACAAAGAACAAAACTTAGCTTATAGCCCTCAGCAAAAATGGACTATTCTGGCCATACCAAATCTATAGGCCAGAAAGAAACAGCATTAAATTATTCATTTAGGCAATGGCAGCCAGGCATATATTTTATATAATGGTTAACAATGATCTGAATATAATCCTGCATAACCCTGCGCTAACATGGAACTGTAGTCCTTTTTTTCCTTTAAAAGAGCATAAGCAAACATTTTGCATTAAAAAGTCTCTAGCCATTTAAATTAATACAGTTCTTTTTTGAATCATAAATGCCCTCTGGCTTTTTTATACATACACTGATCTTTTGTAACATTTTACATACCTTTAGGTTTTTAGCATTGTTCTTATGGTTTAACCAAACTGTCTCATGTCCAAAAATTTTGTCAGTCCAAGTTGACAGAGAAATATACACACAAGAAACAGAAATCTGACACTGCCACTGTCATAGTAACTAGAAAACCCAAATACCAGGACTTGACCAGCCCTACCTGACACAAGTCCCAGAGATTCCAGAAGGAGTGGACCCCCTCATGGGCCCCCCTCACACACATAGATTCCAGAAGGAACAGAGTGCTAGTGATTTCCTCCCTTGGTCCCAAAAGGGGTAGAGCCTTTACGGGCCCCTTCTCATTGAATTGGAGCATCCTCCAGATTCCATTGACTTTGAAAGAAAGATTCTCAGCTTCATATGGAGAAACAAAAAACCCAGAATCTCCAAAATGATCCTGTACTACAACAGATCATCTGGAGGTATCTCCATCCCCAACGTCAAGCTGTACTACAGAGCAATAATAATAAAAACTGCATGGTATTGATATAGAAATAGAAAAGAGGATCAGTGGAACCAAATAGAAGACCCAGAAATAAAACCACAAACCTACGACTATTTCATTTTTTACAAAGAAGCCAAAATCATTCAATGGAAAAAGGATAGCATCTTCAACAAATGGTGCTGCTACAACTGGATTTCTACATGCAGAAAAATGAAAATAGAGCCATGTTTATCACCCTGAACAAAACTAAAGTCCAAGTGGATCAAAGACCTCAATATAAAACTGGATACTCTAAATTGGCTACAAGAGAAGTGGGAAATAGTAAGAGCTGGAGGGGATGGGAACTCCACAAGGAGAGCAACAGAACAAGATAATTTGAACACAGGGAACTTCCCAGAGACTCATACCCCAACCAAGGACTATTCGTGAAGATGACCTGGAACCCCTGCACAGGTGTAGCCCATGGCAGTTCAGTGTCCAAGTGGGTTACATAGCAATGGGAAGAGGGACTGCCTCTGACATAATCTGATTGGCCTGCTCGTTGATCACCTCCCCCTGAGGGGGGAGCAGCCTTACCAGGCCACGGTAGAGGACAATGCAGCCACTTTTGATGAGAACTGATAGACTAAGATGAGAACTGATAGACTAAGATCAGAAAGGAGAGGAGAACCTCCCCTATCAGTGGACTTGGGGAGTGGCATGCATGCAGAAAGGGGAGGGAGGGTGGGATTGGGAGGGGAGGAGGGAGGGGCTTATGGGGGGATACAAAATGAATAAAGTGTAATTAATAAAAAATTTTAAAAAAGTGGGGAAGAGCCTAGAACTCATTGGCACAGGAGACAACTTCTTCACAGAACACCAACAGCACAGGCTCTAAGAGCAACAAACAATAAATGGGATCTCATGAAACTGAAAAGTTTCTGTAAAGCAAAAGACACTATTGTCAGAACAAAACGACAGCCTACAGACTGAGAAAGTATCTTCACCAACCCTATATCTGACAAAGGGCTGATATCCATAATATATAAAGAACTAAAGAAGTTAAAAAGCAATAAATCTTTTAATCCAATTTAAAAAAATGGGGTACAGAGCTAAACAGAGAATTCTCTGTAGAACAATATAGAAAGGCAGAGAAAACAATTAAAAAGATACTGAACATCCTTAGCCATCAGAGAGATTCAAATCAAAACAACACTGAGATTTCACGTCATACCCATCAAAATGGCTAAAATCAAAAACTCAAATGACAATACATGGAGAGGTTGTGGAGAAAGTGGAACCCTCCTCTATTGCTGGTAGGAATGTAAACTGGTACAACCACTTTAGAAATCATTGTGATGCTTTCTTCAACAATTAAGAACAGTGCTTCCTCAAGACCCAGATCTACCACTCCTAGGCATATACCCAAAAGTTGCTCAAGTACACAACAAGGACATTTGCTCAACTATGTTTGTAGCAGCTTTATTTGTAATAGCCAGAACCTGGAAACAACTCAGATGTCCATCAACTGAGGAATGGATACAGAAGTTGTGGTATTTTTATATAATGGCATACTACTCAGCAATCAAAAATGAGGAAATCATAAAATTTTCAGGCAAATGGTGGGATCTAGAAATGATCATTCTGAGTGAGGTATCCCAGAAGCAGAAAGACACACATGGTATATACTCACTTATATAAATCTATAAGATATGATAAACATAATCAAATCTATACACCTAAAGAAGATAAACAAGAAAGAAGATCCGGGGTAAGATGATCAATCCTCACTTAGAAAGACAAATGGCTTGGGTGTAGGAGAAAACAAGTAACAGGACAGGAGCCTACCGCAGAGGGCCTCTGAAAGACTCTACCTAGCAGTGTATCAAAGCAGATAATAAGACTCATATCCAAACCTTTGGCAGAGTACAGGGAAGCATAGGAAAGAAAGAAGAGTTAGTATGATGTGGAGAGGATAGAAGCTCTACAAGTACCAAGTATATCTGGGCACAGGAGTCTTATATGAATCTGTTTACCGAGCCAAGGACCATGTATGGATATAACCTAGAACCTCTGCTCAGATGTAGCCTGTGGTAGCTCAGTAACCAAGTGGGTTTCCCTAGTAAGTGGAGCAGGGACTATTTCTGACAAAACTCAATGGCAGGCTCTTTGACCTCCCCACCCCCCAAGGGAGGAGCAGCCCTCCTAGGTCACAGAGGAGGACTTTGCAGCCAGTCCTGAAGATACCTGATAAAACAGGTTAAGATGAAAGGGGAGGAGTTCCTCCCCTATCAGTGGACTTGGGAAGAGGCAGGAAGATGAGGGAGGGAGGGTGGGTTAGGAAGGAAATGAGAGAGTGGGATACAGCTGGGATTCAGAGTTAATAAAATGTAACTAATAGTAAAAATGAAAAAATTTAAAATAAGTGCAAATACATGATTGATGTATCTATCTATGCATCTATCATCTGTCTACCTATAATATATCTTGAATTACACAATTCATAATGCCTTGTGACGAATTAGAAAGGTACTTGTGCTGAAAGTTAGAAGGGATTATTTTTTGTTACATTTTATTTTCTATGTGACTATATGTTAATAAATGTTTCTCTGGATTTCTGTTTTCTGTTAATAGCAAATAAAACTAAGCTAAAAATAAGATCATTAAACTATTAAAAATAAAACTTTTGCCTTACAAATTCTTCTTACAAATTTATTCTAAATTCTTCTTTCATGGGTTCACTTTATTCTATCTTTAATTTCAAATTGTAAAAGTAACTGTTATTCACCTGATTCTGAATTAAAATTCCTCTACATCAAGTAGATGTGTAAATATAGCATAATTGTTATGTCTATAAATCATTGTCTCTCAAGGCCCGTGTGTTTGTTACTTTTTCACATACTAGAATATGGTATAACCATGTTTGGTTTATTTTCTGCAGTACAGTATCTATAAGATTCCCTGCCCACTTGATGGCATTCAACTCTTTTTACTGTATGAATATAAAATTGCTTTACAACATTTTCATACATATGTATATTTGAGTTGTTCTTAGTTTTGCAGCATTGTGAAGAGATCTGCTTTGAACACGATTTTTTCTTAAAATTTTTATTAAAAAATTAGAATCAAAGCAAAAGTTAATGAAATGGCTTTATGTTAGAAAATTTGAAAATCTAAATATAATAGACAATTTTCTTGATAGATTTCATTTACCAAAGTTAGACCAAGATGAGTTAAATAGATTACACAGTGCCATATCCCCCAAGGAAACATAAGCAGTCATCAAACATCTCCCCTGCCAATAAAATCAAAGGACCTCATGGTTTCAGGACAGAATTCTACCGGAGGTACAAAGAGGAGCTAACACCAATGCTCTTCAAACTATTCTACAAAATAGAAACAGAAGGAATATTATCTAACTCATTCTAGGCAGAAAAAATAACCTTGATACCTAAACCACACAAAGACCAAACAAAAATAAAAGAGAACTTCATACCTATCTCTCTTGTGAACATTGACACCAAAATACTCAACAAAATATGCACAAACCAAATCCAAGAACACATAAAAGATTTCATCCACCATGAACAAGTAGGCTTCATCCCAGGCATGCAGGTGTGGTTCAATATATGGAAATCAATCAACATAACATAACATAACATAACATAACATAACATAACATAACATAACATAACATAACATAACATAACATAACATAACATAACATAACAAACTTAAAGGAAGCAAAACTCGTGATTATCTCTTTAGATACTGAAAAGCATTTGATAAAATCCAACACCCATTCATGTTCAAAGTTTTCAAGAGATCAGGGATACAAGGCACATGCCTAAAGATAATTAAGACATTATATAGCAAGCCTCCCTCTACTCAACATCAAACTAAATGAAAAGAAACGTAAATCAATTCACTGAAATCAGGGACAAGTCTAGGCTGCCCACTCTCCCCATATCTCTTCAAGATAGCTCTTGAAGTCCTCACTAGAGCAATAAGACAGCTAAAAGAGATCAAGGGGATACAAATTGGAAAGGAAGAATTCAAAGAATCACTATTCTCAGATATACTACTATACATTAATGACCCTCAAAATTTTACCAGAAATACACCTTCAACAAAGTGGCTGAATACAAAGTTAACTAAAAAAAAAAAAAAAAAAAAAATCAGTAGCTTTCCTGTATACAAAAGACAAAAGCGCTGAGGGAAAACAACAACCTTTACAATAGCCAAAAATAACATAAAGTACTCTGGTGTGACTCTAACCAAGCAAGTGAATTACCTTTATGAAAAAACTTTCAAGTCTCTGAAGAAAGAAAGTGAAGAAGATATCAGAAGATGTAAAGATCTCCCATGCTCGTGGATCAGTAGGATTTACATAGTGAAAATGGCCATCCTACCAAAAACAATCTCCAAACTCAATGCAATTCCCATCAAAATACTACCACAATTCATTACAGAACTTGAAAGAACAGTTCTCAATTTCATATGGAATGCAAACAAACAAACAAGAATTGCTAAAACAATCCTGTACAATAACTCCTTAGCTAAGCAATGATTCCTATCTCCATTAAAGTAAGAAAAGTATAACTTAGATTTCATCATTTTACTCCAAATGATACACAATTTAAAATAAGATAATTTATTTGTGGAAATTTTTACTTTTTATTGTCAGATTTCAATTGAGCATGAGTGGGTAAAATCATGGAATACAAATCTACAGGCAATAGGGTATTTCTGTAGTTTTATGCCAATTTAATTATAAATATTTTTAATGATACATGTTTAACATACAATTTTATTCCAAGCTGAAGTAGAAGACATTGGGAGAAAAGCTGTTTGGGTAAAGTAAAAAGCAACAATTCACATTCCCCACTTTTGTAGACTATTCTATTTCCCTTAAAAGAAGGAGACTATATGGAATAATTTGTATTGCATTATATAATATATGTATCAATAGTATGTATTTTATTTGGTGACAAAGAGAGAAACAACTGAATTACACTAATTAAAAGTGTTTTGAGAAATTCTTCCTGAGGTGGGTCAGAAGGCAGAGGGGTCAACAGTACAGAAAGGAGATTAAAGAGAACAACACATAATGTCTCACATATATGAAAATGACATAATGAAAGCCATTGCTTTGTATGCTGAATTAAAACCTAATTTGAAAAACCTTCTTAATTGTGTTGAGCCACAATATAAAAAAGGTATCAGAGGCAACAATGAATATCTAAGAAGTGGGAAAGGCTTCCCAGGCAAAAGCACCTCCAAAGAATCCCCTCACAAAGCACTCCCAAATAAAAATTTGTTATTCATACCTCAACTTAGATAAGGACTAATAGATAAGGACTGTTGTCATAATTATAGTGAAAGACCAGTGATTTGCTTGCTAAATCAAGGTGACTACTGTAGATATATTTTTAAGCTATCTTTTCAATTCCTCTTCCATTCCAACTCTAACTGCAACTACCAAATTCAATCTCTTACCAGACAGTTACAGTTTTTGAACACTTGTGATATAACTGGGAGTGATCTCTCCCCATTTTTTAAGCCACACTTCACATAATCTTGTTCCTAGCAGGGGGACAGTTTATTTTCAAATATAAAATAAGTAGGGAGTGTTTATGATTTTGAACATGTTTCTATCATGGATTTCTCCCTGCTGTATTTCTGACAGCCTTGGATGTTATTTCTGCCTTTAGTGTGCTGAAAATAAACCCTGCAGTACAAGAAAGTCTGGGCAGCATTAGTAGCCCATTGAGGAGTGGGGATTATTTTAGCTATAACCCCAGATTTCTTATAGTAAAAGAAACATTTCACAAAATTTGCAGACTGGACAAAAGTTATAAAATATTGTTTTCTGTCCATACAAATGACAATTTCTCAGAAAATTTAGCTTGTGTTTTGCTAAAATCTATCCATTTATAAAATGTATTGACATTAAATTTCACGTGTAATACAACTTTATTGTTCTACCTATCTTAAATCAAGGTGTATGGCATAGTTTATTTTATTCTACAATCAGCAAAGAGACATTTGTATTAATACTGTATGGCAATAATGATAAAGAAAGTTATAATTGAAAGCTTTAAATAAATGAGCAGTTAACTTCCATAAACAAATATCTTTCCTTATGTATTCTAAAACTCAGATATACTTTTTAGTCAGGCAAAGTATCTTGTACAGACTACATTTTTTAGGTATTACATAGGTGGTGATGATTAACATCTAATCCCTTTCAAAATTACCAAGAGATGAACTGGGTATTGTTTGCCTTACGTGAGATGTTTTTAGATACTGTGTTCTGGATATCTGTGTAATCTTAGGTTTCTGAATAGTTGATACTTCCAATTGTCTTTCCTCCCCTACACTTTCCATAGAAAACAAACACAATATTTTTTAAGAGATTATGTCTCTGGCTCTATCTCTGTCTCTGTCTTGGTCTCAGTCTCTGTCTGTCTGTCTGCCTGTCTGTCTGTCCATCTGTTTCCCAATCTCTTCTTCTACATTAATGACAGGTACAAAAATTACACCCTTTGAAAGTTGCAATAAAATCATTGCTACAACTACTTAGATATTGTAGACCTTTGAGTTTTAGTGATTACGTTTTGGGTTTCAATTTACATTTTTTTTGTCATTCATCTTTTTTGTATTGTTGCTTCCACAAAAGTAATCTGTTAATAAATAGTAAAAGAATTATTTTAGGTAGCAATTTATACTTATACTATTTGAAATTCAAAACTAAGTTGATTAGTTACTTTCCCAAGTGTAACATATTTTTAAATTATATCGTAGTCATACTATGGCTGTAATTCTTTGCTGCACCATAGGGTTATGGTAGGAAAATAATAATAGAATACTTGCTAGTGAATTTATCAGCAGGATTATGCTGCCTCAATTTATTTTGACCATTGTCCAGGCTTTGAATGTGCCATTTTCTCACTTTGGTTTTATTTTCTCAACTTAGAAAAGAGGAAGTAAAGATAACTAATCCTTGAAGAATGGGGAATGTTTAAATGACCATTCAGTATTCTATATCTAGGTTTAAAAATGAAAAGGGACAAAAGCAATCTGTATGCTGGCTTACTAAAGCTATCAACATACTTCGAAAAAAGCATGAATAACACAGTAAAGGTCGCATTTAAAATTTTGATGAGGAAAAAAAGAACTACTTTACAGGGAAATAGCAGGGAATCCAGTAGAAGCAAGTAGTGTTTGCAAGAAAGGCTGACCTAAATGTCAATGGATATGTAGTATGCTCTGAGATCTAAGTCATATTTTCTATTTCTCTTTGACAATATTACTCAGTGAGATGGAAAGAGCATGAATAGTGATTGAAATACAGTGTTCTTCCTTACAATGGCATGAGTTTTAGGACAATCTATTTAATATATAGAATCTCATATTTGAACTCTAAAATGGGATTTTTATTTTTATACACAAAGCATCTATATAACATGGGGCTTGCTTTCCTGCCTGTAGATTATGAAATAGTTTATACTATGATTTAGTTGAATCTAAAAACAAGACCTATTCAGTATGAAATAGAATTTTTGTTTTCATTTCTCCAAAATGTTGCTCTGTATTTTCTGATGTGAAAGAGAAAAAAAAAGGGGGGGAGGATGCTAATATCCAGAATATATAAAAAACTCAAGAAGTTAAACAGCAACAAATCAAGTAATCCAATTAAAAAATGGGACTCTGAAAGCCAGAAGAAGAAAACAGGAAACAAACTAGGAACCTACCACAGAGGGCCTCTGAAAGCCTCTGCCCTGCAGACTATCAAAGCAGATGCTGAGCCTGATGGCCAACTGTCGGGCAGAGTGAATGGAATTTTATGTAAGAAGTGGGAAATAGCAAAAGCTGGAGAGGACAGGAACTCCACAAGCAGAGCAACAGAACAAGAAAATTTGAACACAGGGAACTTCCCAGAGACTCATACTCCAACCAAGGACTATTCATGGAGATAACCTAGAACCCCTGCACAGATGTAGCCCATGGCAGATCAGTGTCCAAGTGGGTTACCTAGTAATGGGAAGAGGGACTGCCTCTGACATAATCTGATTGGCCTGCTCTTTGATCACCTCTCCAAGAGGGGAGCAGCCCTACCAGGCCACAGAATAGGACAATGCAGCCATTTTTGATGAGAGCTGATAGACTAAGATCAGAAAGGAGAGGAGAACCTCCCTTATCAGTGGACTTGGGGAGGGCATGCATGCAGAAAGGGAAGGGAGGGTGGGATTGGGAGGGGAGGAGGGAGGGGCTTATGGGGGGATACAAAATCAATAAAGTGTAATTAATAAAAATTAAAAAAAGTTAAAAAATGGGATACAGAGCTAAACAGAGAATTCTCTTTTTATTATTATTTTTTTATTATTTTTTTTCTTTTTAGTTCCATTTTGTTAACTCTGTGTCCCAGCTGTATCCCGCTCCCTCATTCCCTCCCCAACCCCACACTCCCTCCCTGGTCTCCTCCCTGCCCCTTTCCAAGTCCACTGATAGGGGAGGACCTCCTCCCCTTTCATGTGACCCTGTTTTATCAGGTATCTTCAGGGCTGGCTGCAAAGTCCTCCTCTGTGGCCTAACAGACTGCTCCTCCCCGGGGGTGGGGGAGTCAAACAGCCTGCCCTTGAGATCCTGTTAGAAATAGTCTGTGTTCCCCTTACTTTGGAAAACTACTTGGTTACTGAGCTACCACGGGCCACATCCGAGCAGAAGTTCTAGGTTATATCCATAGATGGTCCTTGGTTGAGTGTCAGTCTCAGAAAAGACCCTGTGCCCAGATATGTTTGGTCCTTGTAGAGCTCCTATCCTTTCCATATCATACTAACTTCCCTTCTTTCATATGATTCCCTGCACTCTGTCGAGGGATTGGTTATGAGTCTTAGTGTCTGCTTTGAAACACTGCTAGGTAGAGTCTTTCAGATGCCTTTTGTG
>NW_026596445.1:146207-195341 GCF_907164565.1 Psammomys obesus | reverse complement strand
CTCGAGTCTGGAGAATTCTTCAGGAAGTTGAGAGAGGTCCCGTGTCCTTAGCGTATGCTGAGGACTAGCTGTACCTGTGGGAGGAAAGTACGCAGGCGCAAACAGAGGCAAATGCAAGCGTGCGTGCGTGTGTGTGTATATGTGTGTGTGTGTGTAAGTGGGTGTGGGCGTGTGTCTCGAGGGACAGAGTGATGGCTAATGTTGAACCCTTGAGTGTGTGGGAGGGGCTCTGCAATGTATATGTCGCAAGCGCTAGTGATGCTCGCAGCGCAATTTCTGGCATTAACTGCCTTAACTCCTCAATTAGACCCACAGAGCAGGAACTTCAATGTTCCAAGTGCCCCTCTGTTTCCCAAAGTGGGTATATGGGTGGGAGGGGGTTCGATGCCTGGCTTCTGTTTTAGCAGAACCCAGGATCAGTGGAGCTGCAGATTCTCAAGGGTGCACTCACTTACAGGCAGGACACTTGGCAGAGATCGGCGTATCTGGGCTCTCTGCTCTCTGGTTTGGCCCTGCTTCTTTGATGTGCTCCGCCAGTTCCGTGCTGCTGTCACTGCCAGGTTATGAGGTCTTGCTGCAGCTGGAGATTTCAGGGTGGTCACGTCAGTGGGAATCGGGGTAATCAGCCTTTCTGTTCTCTGGTTTGGCCCTGGTTAGTCTTAAACTGGAGGGCTGATGTGCCCCGCCAGCTCAGTGCTGCTCCGCCGCCAGGTTAGAAAGTCCCGCTGTAACTGGAGACTGGGTTGCTAGTCCAGATGCTTTCTGGGAAGTCCTGGGGTCTCTTTACTGTGCTCTCCAAGCTTCGGAGGCCCAGCGCCTGGTGTGTCTAGCTTGTATGGCGTTTTTGTCTGGTTTTGGTGATTATATAGCGAATTCTCTGTCACTGTGGGATTGGGCGGGCCGTACCAACAGTGATGGCGCTCCTGCGGAGCTAGTATGGCGTCTAGCAGACTCGGGCCCTGGGAGGATGGTGCAGCCGCCGCGAGTGAATCTGGGACTCCGAGACACAGTACTGCTGGCCTTTGCCGATAAAGGGCTTGGGGCTCCGCCTCAGTGGCTGCAGGCCCCAGGCAGTTAGGTCTGCGCTGAGAAAGGCGAGTCGGCTGTGCCTGTGCCGAGGAGGAGGGAGGTCTGGGGGAGGGGAGTGCCGAGAGATCAAAGGATCGTTTCTCACCTTCCCCA
The DNA here is from genome assembly GCF_907164565.1 of Psammomys obesus. Taxonomy (NCBI): domain Eukaryota; kingdom Metazoa; phylum Chordata; class Mammalia; order Rodentia; family Muridae; genus Psammomys; species Psammomys obesus. The sequence continues at coordinate 194,159 of NW_026596445.1, read as the reverse complement.
ATCAAGTCCGTGGGTGACCCGAGACCAAGGTTTTCACCTCCTGCGATGTTCCCTGTTGTTTAGAAAGTCTCTCCGTTGTTTCCCTGGCTTCAGAAGTTCTTCCACACATCAGCTCAGAACTTTATCTCCTCCACAGCTCGGAAACTGTGTGTGCTAGTCGCCATCTTGGCTCTGCCCCTCTCCGAAAAAGTCTTTTCTAAATTTAAGATCAATACCTATGCCAAGGATTTTTATCTTTCTGTATATCTTCTTTTTTTTTTAATTCTTTATTAATTATACTGTATTCACTTTGTATCCCCCCTATGATTTCCTCCCTCCTCCCATCAAAATCCCTCCCTTCCTCCACCCTCTGCATGCATGCCCCACCCCAAGTCTTATCTCCCCAAGACAGGAGAGGTCTTCTTTTCCTTCCTGCTGACCCTAGTCAATTAGGTCTCATAAGGAATGGCTGCATTGTCTTCTTCTGTGGCCTGGTAATGTTTCTTTCCCCTCAGGGGGAGGTAATTAAAGAGCAGGCCAATCAGTTCCTGTCAGAGACAGTCCTTGTTCCTATTACAATAGAACCCACTTGGATACTGAACTGCCATGGGCTACATCTGTGCAAGGGTCTTAGTCCTTGCATAGATATGCATATCTCCATGCATAGTCCTTGGTTGGAATAGCAGTCTCAGGAAAGACCCCTCTGCTCAGATTTTTTGGTTCTGTTGCTCTCCTTGTGGAGTTTCTGTCCTCTTCAGATCTTATGGTTTCCCACTTCTTTCCTAAGATTCTCTGCACTCTGCCCAAAGGTTACCCATAAGACACAACAAATGCATTGATAGTCTGCAGGGCAGAGCCTTTCAGAGTTCCTCTGTGTCAGGCTCCTGACTTGTTCCCTCTTTTCTCCTTTTTCTGATGTCCAGCCTCGTTGCCTTTCCACATAGGGATTGAGAATTTTAGCAAGAGTCCTCCCTTTTGATTAGTTTCTGGTATACAGATTTTAGTAGGTTTATCCTGTATTATATGTCTATATGAGTGAGTATATACCATGTGCGTCTTTCTGCTTCTGGGATAGCTCACTCAGGATGATCTTTTCCAGATCCCACCATTTACCTGCAAATTTCATGATTTCCTTGTTTTTTATTGCTGAGTAATATTCCATTGTGTAGATATACCACAATTTGTGCATCCATTCATCCAATGAGGGGTATCAGGGTTGATTCCAGCTTCCGGCTATTACAAATAATGCTGCTAAAAATATGGTTGAGCAAATGTTCTTATTGCATACTTGAGCCTCTTTTGGGTATATGCCTAGGAGTGGTATAGCTGGATCTTGTGGAAGCACTATTCCTAGTTGTCTGAGAAAGCACCAGATTACTTTCTAGAGTGGTTGTACAAGTTTACATTCCCACCAGCAGTGGAGGAGGGTTCCCCTTTCTCTACAACCTCTCCAGCATATGTTGTCTCTTGAGTTTTTGATCTTAGCCATTCTGATGGGTGTAAGGTGAAATCTTAGGGTCGTTTTAATATGCATTTCCATGATGGTTAATGAGGTTGAGCATTTTCTTAAGTGTTTCTCTGCCATTCGATATTCCTCTATTGAGAATTCTCTGTTTAGCTCTGTACTCTATTTTTTAATTGGATTACTTGATTTGTTGCAGTTTAACTTCTTTAGTTGTTTATATATCCTGGATATTAGTCCTCTGTCAGATATAGGGTTGGTGAAGATCCTTTCCCAATCTGTAGGCTGTCGTTTTTTTTTTTTTTTTTTTTTTTTTTTTTTTTCTGAAGACAGTGTCCTTTGCTTTACAGAAACTTTTCAGTTTCATGAGGTCCCATTTATTGATTGTTGCTCTTAGAGCCTGTGCTGTTGGTGTTCTCTTCAGGAAGTTGTCTCCTGTACCAATGAGTTCTAGGGTATTCCCCACTTTTTTCCAACAGATTTAATGTGTCTGGTTTTAGGTTGAGGTCTTTGATCCACTTGGACTTCAGTTTTGTGCAGGGTGATAAGTATGGATCTATTTGCATTTTTCTACATGTAGACTTCCAGTTGGACCAGCACCATTTGTTGAAGATGCTGTCTTTTATCCATTGAATGGTTTTGGCATCTTTCTCAAAATTTAGGTGTCCATACATGTGTGGATTTATGTCAGGGTTTTCTATTCGATTCCATTGATCCACCATTCTGTTTCTATGCCAGTACCATGCAGTTTTTAGTATTGTTGCTCTATAGTACAACTTGACTCAGGGATAGATATACCTCCTGTAGATCTTTTACTGTAGAGAATTGTTTCAGCATTTCTGGGTTTCTTGTTGTTCCATATGAAGGTTAGAAATTTTTTTCAATGTTTGTAAAGAATTGTGTTGGTAATTTGATGGGAATTGCATTGAATCTATAGATTGCTTTTGGTAAGATGGCCATTTTAACTATATTAATCCTGCCAAGCCATGAGCATGGGAGATCTTTCCATCTTCTGATAGCTTCTTCTAATTCTTTCTTCAGAGACTTGAAATTTTTTTCATACAAGTCCTTGACTTGCTTGGTTAGGTTCACACCAAGGTAGTTTATATCTTTTGTGGCTATTGTGAAGGGTATTGTTTCCCTAAATTATTTCTCAGCCCTTTTGTCTTTTGTATGCAGGAGGGCTACTGATGTTTTTTTGAGTTAATTTTGTATCCAGCCACTTTGCTGAAGATATTAGTCAGCTGTAGGAGTTCCCTGGTAGAATTTGAGGGTCACTCAGGTATACTATCATATCATCTGCAAATAGTGATACTTTGACTTCTTCCTTTCCAATTTGTATCTCCTTCAATTGTCTTATTGTTATAGCAAGGACTTCAAGAACAATGTTGAAGAGATATGGAGAGAGTGGGCAGCCTTGTCTTGTTCCTGATTTCAGTGGAAATAATTTAAGTTTCTCTCCATTGAGTGTGATATTGGTTATAGGCTTGCTGTATATTGCCTTTACTATGTTCAGGTATGTGCCATGTATCCCTGATCTCTCCAAGACTTTAAACATGAATAAATGTTGGATTTTGTCAAATGCCTTTTCAGCATCTAAGGAGATGATCATGTGTTTTTTTCTCCTTCAGTTTGTTTATGTGATGGATCACATTGATGGATTTCAGTATATTGTACCACCCCTGCATACCTGGGATGAAGCCTACTTGGTCGTAGTGGATGATATCTTTCATGTGTTCTTGGATTCGGTTTGCAAATATTTTGTTGAGTATTTTTGCATCGATGCTCATAAAGGAGATTGGCCTGAAATTCTCTTTCTTTGTTGGGTCTTTGTGAGGTTTAGGTACCAAGGCGACTGTGGCTTCATAGAATGAGTTTGGTAGTGTTTCTTCTGTTTGTATTTTGTGGAATAGTTTGAAAAGTATTGGTGTTAGCTCTTCTTTGAAGGTCTGGTAGAATTCTGAGCTGAAATCATCTGGCCCTGGGCTTTTTTTGTATGGGAAAATTTGATGACAACTTCTATTTTCTTAAGAAATATAGGACTATTTAATTGGTTTAACTTGTCTTGATTCAGCTTTGGCATGTAGAATCGGTCAAGAAAATTGTCCAATTTATATAGATTTTCAAAATTTGTGGCATATAGACTTTTGAAGTAAGACCTAATTATTGTTTGGATTTCTTCAGTGTCTGTGGTTATGTCCCCCATTTCATTTCTGATTTTGTTGATTTGGATGGTGTCTCTCTGCCTTTTAGTTAGTTTGGCTAAGGGTTTGTCTATCTTGTTGATTTTCTCAAAGAACCAGCTCTTGGTTTCATTGATTTTTTGAATTGTTTTATTTCTTTCTAATTGATTGATTTCAGCCCTGAATTTGATTATTTCCAGCCATCTACTTCTCTTTGGTGTGTCTGCTTCTTTTTTTTTTTCCTAGGGCTTTTAAGTGAGCCATTAAGTTGCTTGCATGAGATGTTTCAAATTTCTTCTTGAAGGCACTTAGTGCTATGAACTTTCCTCTTAGCACTGCTTTCATTGTGTCCCATAAGTTTGGGTATGTTGTGCCTTCATTTTCATTGAATTCTAGGAAGACTTTAATTTCTTTCTTTATTTCTTCCCTAACCCAGCTGTCATTTAGTTACAAGTTCAGTTTCCATGTGTGTGTAGACCTTTTGCTATTTTTGTCATCGTTGTCCAGCTTTAGTTCATGGTGATCAGATAGGATACAAGGGATTATTTCAATCTTCTTGTATCTGTTGAGTCTTGCTTTGTGACCAATTATATGGTCTATTTTAGAGAAGGTTCCATGAGGTGCTGAGAAGAAGGTAAATTTTTTTGTGTTTGGGTGAAAAATTCTGTAGATGTGTTTGAGGTCCATTTGATTCAAGACCTCTGTCAGAGTTATTGTTTCTTTGTTTAATTTCTGTTTTGATGACTGGTCCTTTGTTGAGAGTGGGGTGTTGAAGTTTCCCACTATTAATGTGTGGGGGTCTATGTGTGGTTTAAGTTTTATTAACGTTTCTTTTACAAATATGGGTGCCCTTGCATTTGGGGCATAGATGTTCGGGATTTTTATATCTTCCTGGTGGATTTTTCCCTTTGTGAGTATGAAGTGTCCTTCTCTATCTCTTTTGATTAATTTTGGTTGAAAATCTATTTTATTAGACATTAGAATGGCTACTCCTGCTTGCTTCTTGGGTCCATTTGTTTGGAAAACCATCTTCCAGCCCTTTACTCTTAGGTAATATCTATCTTTGTGATTTAGGTGTGTTTCTTGTATGCAACAGATTGTTGGGTCTTGTTTATGCATCAGTTCTGTTAGTGTGTGTCTTTTTATTGGTGAATTGAGTCCATTGATGTTGAGGGAGATTAAGGACCAATGGCTGTTAGATCCTTTGAGGAACTCCCTCCCCCCATATTAACCTTCTCCATCACGAGCCACATTAGCACTGACCATATCTTCATTCCCTAAGGCTAGGCAAGTTAGTGCTGCCAAGGAGAACTTACCCAAAATCAGACAATAGATTCCGTGTTAGAAACAGCTCCCATCCCACTCCTCAGGAGCCCCATATGTAGACAAAGCTGCCCCTCAGCTACATGTGTGTAGGAAACCTAGGTCCATATCATACTTGATGTCTTAGTCTCTAAAAGCACCCATGTGACTGGGTAGTTGTCTTTGTTGATTCTTGTGGGGTTTCTGTCTCCTCCAGAGTCTTCCATTTTTCCCTCAACACTTCAACAGGATCCACAGAATGCCACATCATGTTTGGATGAAAGTTCCAGAATCTATCTTGGTCAGATGCTGGCTGAAGCCTCCCAGAGGACAGTCACTTTTGGTTCCTGTCTGAAATCTGGCTCTTAAGGTAGAGCAGTCTCAATTTTCTGAGAAACTGTCAGACTCATTTCCAACGTGGTTGTAAATGTTTGTACTCCCATCAGAAATGGAAGAGTGTTCTCCTTGCTCCATATCCTCACCAGCATTAGCTGTCTCTTGAGGTTTTGATCTTAGGAATTCTGATGGGTATAAGATGGAATCTCAGAGGCAATTAGAGTTGCATTCCCCTGATTACTGATGACATTGAACATTTCTTAAAATGTTTCTCTTAAATACTTAATAATTTTAAAAAACTCTTCATGAAAATACTTAATAGTTCATGTTAAAATTATTTATTTAGTTTGAGAAGTACTTAATAGTCTTTTAATGGAAACTATTTTTCCATTAGTGATTCCTCTTGTGAGAATTCTGTTTCATTCTGTACTCCATTTTATAATTGGGTGGTTTGGTTTGTTGGTGTTTAATTTCTTAAATTCTTTATATATTTTTAATATTAGCCCTTTGTTGGATGTGGGGTTGGTGAAGATCTTTTCCTGTTCTTTAGGCTGCCATTATGTCCTACTGACAGAGTTCTTTGCCTAACAGAAATTGTGCAGTTTCAAGAGGTCCATTGATTAGTTGTTGATCTTAGTGCCTGACATATTGGTGTTCTGTTAAGGAATTTATCTCCAGAACCAGAGTTCAAGGCTTTTCCCCACTTTCTCTTATGTCAGATTTAGTGTATCTGGTTTTATGTTGAGGTCTTTGATCCACTTTCACTTGAATTTTGTGCAAAGTGATAAAAATGGATCTATTTGCATTCTTCTACAAGCATATATCCAGTTAGACCAGACAGATTTGTTGAACATGTTTTCTTTTTTCCATAGGTGTATGTGTTTTTTTATGGGTCTTCCATTTTATGCCATTGATTAACCTGTCTGTTTTTATCCCAATAACATGTGGTTTTATTACTATTGCTCTGTGGTACATCTTAAAATCAGGTATAGTGATGCCACCAGAAATTATTTTATTGTACAGGATTATTTTTTTTTTATATGAAGTGTCACTTGCTCAACTATGTTCATAGTAGCCTTATTCATGGTAAGCAGAAACTGGAAACAAACTAGGTATCCTTCAATGGAAGCAAGAAAATATGGCACATTTACACAATGAACTACTACTTAGCTATTAAAAACAAAAAAATTCATACAATTTTTATGAAAATGAATGGAACTAGAAAATATTGTTTTGAGTGAGGTAACCCAGACCCAGAAAGACACATATGGAATGTGTTTACTTATAAGTGGTTATTAGCCATAAAATACAAGATACCTATGCTGAAATACACATATTCAAAGAAGCTAAGTAACAAGGAAGGGCCAAGGAAAGATGTTTGAATTTCACCCAGAAGGGGAAATAAAATAAACATGTGAAGTAGATGGAGGGAAGAAACTGGGTTGGAGAGAGGCTTGGTATGAGAACTAGAGTAGGGATCAGGTATGGGCAGAATGGGGAAGAAAGAATACTAGGAGACAGAAAATAAATCCAGGGGGCATCTCTGGGAATGAGGAATCTCCCCAAAGGTCTGTAGGGGTGATTTCAGCTGAGACTTCTAGCGGCTGAAGATATGGAGCCTAAAGTGGCCACCTCCTGTAGCCAGGTTGGACTTCCAGTGGAGGAGGATGAACACCAATCCACACATAAAACCTTTGACCCAAAATATGTCCTGACTACAATAATTGAAAGGAAAAAGATGAAGCAGAGATTAAGGAAGTACCCAACAAACTACTGGCCCAACTTGTGACTCATGCCATAGGAGAAAGCCAGTCCCTGACATTATCAATGATACTCTACTATGCTTACAGACAGAAGCCTAGCATGTCTGTCTTCTGAGAGGCTTTATCTAGCAGCTGATGGAAACAGATGCAGAGACCCCCCAGACATCAATAGGCAGAGCCCAAAGAATTCTGCAGGAGAGTGGGAGGAAAGATTGAGGGAGCTGCCAGGGGTCAAGGACAAGCAAAAGAAGACCTACAGAGTAAACTAACCTGGGCTATAGAGACTCACAGAGATTGAATCAACACCCAAAGTTCATGCATGGACTGGACCTAGACCCCATACACATATGTAGCAGATGTTCAGCTTGTTCTTCTTGTGGATCCCCTAACAATTGGAGTGGAGGTTGTCTCTGAATCTGTTACCTGCCTTTGAATCCCTTTTCCATAGCTGGGTTCACTTCTCTGGCTTCAGGAGGAGAGGATGCACTTAGTCCTGGTGCAACTTGATATATCAGGGTGGACTAGTACCCATTGGGGCTTCTCTTCTTCTCAGAGACTAGAGAGTGGAAGGGATACGAGAGTGGAACTGAGAGGGGAGGAGGGAGATCTGATCAGGTTGTAAATTGATTAAATAAAGTAATGAAAAATCCAGCCAACTTACTATTAGTATCAATCCAAATAAGGACAAACTTTAAAAGATACACACTTGCACTTTCTTGTTCATTTTAGCCACTTTCATTATAACCACAATATGAAAACATATCTCCATAAATGAATAAACTAATAGAGAAAATATACATTGAAAGAAAAGTGAGAAAACAAAATATTATTCAGCTTGAAAGAAAAAAGAAAATCTTGCTATTTTTTTATTTATTTCTTACAATATATTTACTTTGTATCCCCTCTGCAACCCCCTTTCTTGTCTCTTCTCAGTCCCACAGAATCCTCCCTCTTCTCCCACTATGCCCTTTCCCTAGTCCCCTGATAGGAGGCCCTCTCCTTCTATCTGACCTTCGCTTGTCAGATCTCATCAAGGCTGGCTGCTTCATCTTCCTCTGTGGCCTGACAAGGCCACACCACCCGGGGGAGGTGATCAAAGTGTCTACTAATGAGTTCTCGTCAGAGACAGCCCCTGTACTCCTTACTAGTGAATCTACTTGGGAACTGAGCAGCCAATGGACTTCCTCTGAGCAGGGGGTCTAAGTCCTCTCCATGCATGGTCTTTAGTTGGATTATAGGTCTCTGCAGTACCCCCTAGACCTAGGTGTTTTGGCTCTGCTTATCTCCTTGTGGAGTTTCTGTCCCTTCCAGGCCTTTCTATCTCCCTTTTCTTCCATAAGAATTCTGGTACTCTGCCCAAAGTTTGACTATGATTCTCAGTATCTCCTTCCATACCCTGGTGGGTAGAGTCTTTCAGAGTTCCTCAGTGGAAGGCTCCTGTCCTGTTCCTTGTTTTCTACTTTTGACATCTATCCTGTTTGCCCTTCTGAATGAGGATTAAGCCTCTTCACTAGGTCCTATTTGTTGCTTAGCTTCTTTAAATGTACAGATGTTAGCATTTTAATCCTATATTATATGTATAATATCCACTTATAAGAGGGTGTATATTATTTGTGTCTTTCTATTTCTGGGATACCTCACTCAGGATGATCTTTTCTAGTTCTAACTGTTTGCCTGCAAATTTCATGAGTTCCTTGTTTTTAATTGCTGAGTAGTATTCCATTGTGAAAATGTTCCACATTATCTTTATCCATTACTCAGTTGTGGGACATGTAGGTTGTTTCCACATTCTGGCTATTATGAATAGAGCTGCTACAAAAACACAGACCTTGGGGTTTAGGGGTCCACAGTACAGCCTGTCGGACATCCTGCTCTCACTGCTGAGCTGCTGTTCAGATACCCTGTGTGGTATGTGCTACCATCTTGTATCTGTTGATCTTGCTATTTTTCTGAATATATATGAACTTAGTAGGACATTAGGCAAGAGGGAAAAAAATCTCATGATCATATTTAAAAATAGAATAGGGGCTATATAGACAGAATTATACAGTGATTACTAGTAGTAAGATTAGGAGGATGATATATTATCTAGACAAGAGGTCAATACCATATATGTAGGATAAAACTAGTTTCAATTTTGTTTAGATGTACATATTTGAGTGGGTTTATTCTATGTTGTATGTCTATATGAGTGAGTATATACCATGCGTGTCTTTTTGCTTCTGGGACAACTCACTCAGGATGATCCTTTCCAGGTCCCACCATTTACCTGCAAATTTCATGATTTCCTTATTTTTCATTGCTGAGTAATACTCCATTGTATAGATGTACCACAGTTTCTGCATCCGTTCTTCAGTTGAGGAGCATTTGGGCTGTTTCCAGCTTCTGGCTATTTACAAATAAAGCAGCTACAAACATGGTTGAGCAAATGTCCTTTTTGTGTACTTGAGCCTGTTTTGGGTATATGCCTAGGAGTGGTATGGCTGGATCTTGAGGAAGCGCTATTCCTAGTTGTCTGAGAAAGCACCAGATTGATTTCCAGAGTGGTTGAACAAGTTTACATTCCCACCAGCAGTGGAGAAGGGTTCCCCTTTCTCCACAACCTCTCCAGCATGTGTTGTCACTTGAGTATTTCATCTTGGCCATTCTGATGGGTGTAAGGTGAAATCTCAGGGTTGTTTTGATTTGCATTTCCCTAATGGCTAATGAGGTTGAGCATTTCTTTAAGTGTTTCTCTGCCATTCGATATTCCTCTACAGAGAATTCTCTGTTTAGCTCTGTTCGCCATTTTTTAAGTGGATTACTTGGTTTGCTGCTTTTCAGCTTCTTTAGTTTTTTAAAAAGAGAGGACCCTAACTAAAATGTTCAATCCCCATCCTGAAAGGCAAATAGGATGGACATCAGAAGAAAAAGAAAATAGGAAACAACCTAGGAACCTGCTACAGAGGGCCTCTGAAAGCCTCTGCAGTATAGACTGTCAAAGCAGATGCTGAGCCTGATGGCCAACTGATGGGCAGAGTAAATGGAATTTTATGTAAGAAGTGGGAAATAGTAAGAGCTGGAGGGGATGGGAACTCCACAAGGAAAGCAACAGAACAAGATAATTTGAACACAGGGAACTTCCCAGAGACTCATACTCCAACCAAGGACTATTCATGGAGATAACCTAGAACCCCTGCACAGATGTAGCCCATGGCAGTTCAGTGTCCAAGTGGGTTACATAGTAATGGGAAGAGGGACTACCTCTGACATAATCTGATTGGCCTGCTCTTTGATCACCTCCCGCTGAGGGGGGAGCAGCCTTACCAGGCCATAGTAGAGGACAATGCAGCCTCTTTTGAAGAGAACTGATAGACTAAGATCAGAAAGGAGAGGAGAACCTCCCCTATCAGTGGACTTGGGGAGTAGCATGCATGCAGAAAGGGGAGGGAGGGTGGGATTGGGAGGGAAGGAGGGAGGAGCTTATGGGGGGATACAAAATGAATAAAGTGTAATTAATAAAAAATTAAAAAATTAGTTTCAAGAAATATACAGCACTAACTATATCTGCAAAGAATTACTGCATTTAGGATATCTAATAATCAAATAGTATCTGTTCTTATCCAACAAATGAAACTTCAGTAAGACTAAGAGAATATGTACATATCCATTTGTTTAATTATACTAACCACAATTATTTTAACACATTCACAGTAAAATCAGTTAATTTTATAATGTTGAAAACTATCAAGCAAGAGGGAGAAATATAGTATATAAGAAGTTGAGTAATTGTGTGCCCCAATGCTTTATTATTATTATTAAGAGCTCTAAAGCCAATGCACAAACAAATCAGTTGTTCTTGTTTTAGAAAAGACTTTTTTACCATAACAGTGCCACATTATATGTAAACAGACATGGATAGATGAAGAAATAAGCTGGAGTGGTCTGGAGATGTTTTCCCCTTTCTTAGTGAAATAAAAGTCACAATTTTGAGATTTGAGTACAGAGGAGAGAAAGAATAGTCTTGGGAAATTTAAAAGATTACAGGGACCATTCATGTGAACCCATTTTGCACTCAAAAATTGCTTTCTATTTGAAGCATCAATTCACACAGATGAAATTGAGTGGGTCAGATGCCATATACAATAAGAAACTGCAAGGTATAAGGTGTACTGGAACTCAAATTAGGTGCCTTTATTCTTGTTACAGAGTTCTTTCTGATCAAACATTTCTGTGTATTTCACTAGAATGCTCACATGTATTTCCTTTCTAAGTGCTTAAATTTCTGCTTACAATATATCTTTTGATGTGAAGGATGACATCTCCCAAGGCACTGCATTGAAACATAAGCAGTCTTGTAAAAATTAGAAATCTTTCTCCAAGACATGGTTGTGTAAACAGAAACTACAAGAACTTGTCTTCCAAATAATTAAAAAAAACACAAAGTTGGCAATAGACATCAGAATAGTGATGCATTCTGAAACAGATGAGTGGACTGACATATTTTAGGGAAGTTGAATTTGACAGTTATTGACAGTGTGTGAAGGGTAACAGGATGTAAGGCAAATTTTTCAAATGTTAGTGAAGATGAACATTCACTGTCTCAGCATTACTATGAATTCATGAACATGTTCTCTAAACACCGTATGAATACAATATAATCCAAGTGCACTTTCCATTTCTTAGAAGAATAGTAGTAAGGTTATTTTAGGGTGACAAAAGACCTTAAAAATCATATCATCACACCCTATCTTTAACATTTGTGGATAAATAAGTCTGTAAATTTGTGAATGTTGAGAAGGATCAAAGAAGCTAATTAGGTAAAGAACCAGATTTAGAACTATGTGTTTATGTCTGAGTATATTGCACAAAATTATGCAAGATTTAGAAAAAAGTACATATTTGCCAACATAAATAAATAAATATGCACACATATGGGTATAGTTCAGAGACTGTGGCAAAGGTGTGATTCTGAATCTTAGTCAGTGGCATTTCATTCATTCATTTATTGACAGTAAAATACATGTATATATTGCACTTTAACCACATTCATCTCTATTATTTCCCTCTCTCAAGGCCACTCCTATGACTCCCAGCCTCTTTTTCTCAACAAGTCCCCCTCCCATGTCATGTCTTTTTATTCTCTGTTACCTACTGAGTTTATTACAGTTACACATGTAAGTGGTTCTCCACTTACTGGAACATAGACAACTTTTAAGTTGCTATATTGCTGAAGCAAATCATACCTTCTCCCCTAGCACGTAATAATTGTCCTTGGTCATCATAGAGGGCCTGGAGACCTCATGAGTCCTTCCCTTATGCAAGATAAAATGTGTAGAAGACTTGCTTTGATAAGCACAACCACTGTGTGTTCCATAGTGCAGCAGCTATCGCACATCAAAAAGATAGTACTTATGTAGCATTCACACAGACCACCTTATGTTGTTTCTGACTCTTCTCTGGAGATGTTGCTATAATTTCCTCTGAATTCAGCTGTGCAGTCATAAATGGCTTCTTTGTCATCTCTGAATTCTTATTTCCTCATTAATTGGGTGAGGTCACTGATGTTTTCTCTGAATGGTAATTAAAAAAAGAATTTGGGCTGGAGACACCTCTAGACGATCTGTTGTTGTACAGGATAGTTTTGGCAATTCTGGGTTTTTGTTTTTTCTATATCAAGTTGAGAACTGCTCTTTCAAGGTCTGTTCTTTCAAGGTTGGTATTTTGATGGGAATTGGATTGAATCTGTAGACTGCTTTTGGCAGGATGGCCATTTCCACTATGTTAGTCCTGCCAATCCATGAGCACAAAAGATCTTTCCATCTTCTGATATCTTCTCCAATTTCTTCAGAGACTTGAACAGGTCTTTCAAATAGGATTTCAAACAGGTATTTCACTTTCTTGATTAGAGTCACACCAAGGTACTTTATGTTACTAGTGGCTATTGTGAAGGGTGTTGTTTCTCTAATTTCTTTATTGGCCCTTTTGACTTTCATAAACAGGAGGGTTACTGATTTTTTTGAGTTAATTTTATATCCAACCACTTTGGCTGTACTACAGAGCAATAATAATAACAATGCATGGTAGTGGCATAAAATCAGAATGCTGAGTCAATGGAATCAAACAGAAGACCCAGAAATAAACCCACACACCTACGGATACTTGATTTTATATCTTTTTCTTTTTATTAATTACAGTTTATTCGCTTTGTATCCCTCTTGTAGCTCCCTCCTTCTTCTCTTCCCAATCCCACCCTCCTTCTCCACCCATGCCCCTTCCCAAGTCCATTGATAGGGGAGGTCTTCCTCTTCTTCCTTCTGATCCTAGTCTATCAGGTCTCATCAGGAGTGGTTGCATACTTGATTTTTAACAAAGAAGCAAAACCCATACAATGAACAAAAGATAGCATCTTCAACAAATGGTGCTTGTCTAACTGGATGTCTACATGTAGAAAAAATGCAAATAGATCCATATTTGTCACCTGCACAAATCTAAAGTCCAAGTGGATCAAAGATCTGAACATAAAACCGGACACACTAAATTGGTTAGAAGTAAAAGTGGGTGAGAGCCTAGAACTCATTGGCACAGGAGACAACATCTTAAACAGAACACCAACAGCACAAGCTCTAAGACCAACAATCAATAAATGGGACCTCATGACACTGAAAAGCTTCTGTAAAGCAAAGGACACTGTCATCAGAACAAAACAATAGCCTACAGACTGGAAAAGAATTTCATCAACCCTATATCTGATAGAGGGTTAATGTCCAGAATATATGAGGAACTCAAGAAGGTAAAAAGCAACAAATCAAGTAACCTAATTTATAAAAAATGGGATACAGAGCTAAACAGAGAACTCTCTGTAGAAGAATATCAAATGGCAGAGTAACACTTAAAGAAATGCTCAATATCCTTAGTCACAAGGGAGATGTAAAGCAAAACGACCCTGAGATTTCACCTTACACCCATCACAATGCCTAAGATAAAAAACTCAACTAAAAACACATGTTGGAGAGGATGTGAAGAAAGGGGAACCCTTCTCCATTGCTGGTGGGAATGTAAACTTGTACAAACACTTTGGAAAACAATCTGGTGCTTTCTCAGACAATTAAGAATAGTGCTTCCTCAAGATCCAGCTATACCATTGCAAACCATATATCCAAAATATGCTGAAGTATAAAACAAGGACATTTTCTCCATCCATGTTTGTAGCAGCTTTATTTGTAATAGCCAGAAGGTAGAAACAGCCCAGATGTCCCTCAACGGAGGAATGGATACAGAGAATGTGGTACATTTACACAATGGAATGCTACTCAGCAATAAAAAACAAGGAAATCAAGAAATTTGCAGGCAAATGGTGAGATCTAGAAAAGATCATCCTGAGTGATGTATCCTCGAAGCAGAAAGACACACATGGTATATACTCACTTATAAGTGGATATTAGACATATAATATATAGGATAAGCATGCTAAAATCTGTACACCTAAAGAAGCTAAGCAAGAAGGAGAACCCGGGGTAAGATGACCAATCCTCACTCAGAAAGTCAAATGGGAAGGACATTGGAAGAGGGAGAAAACAGAAAATAGGACAAGAGCCTACCATAGAGGGCCTCTGAAATACTCTACCCAGTAGAGTATCAAAGCTGATGTTCAGGCTCATAACATGAACAGCTCAAAATTTTGGCATAGTACAGGGAATCTTATGAAAGAAGGGGGAGATAGGAAGACCTGGAAGGGACAGGAGCTCCACAATGAGAGCAACAGAACCAGAAAATCTGGCCACAGAGGACTTTTCTGAGGCAGATACTCTAACCAAGGACCATGCTTAGGGATAACCTAAATCCCCTGCTTAGATGTAGCCCAAGGAAGCTCAGTATCCAAGTGGGTTCCCTATTAATGGGAATAGGGACTGTTTCTAATGTGATCTAAGTGACTCACTCACTGATTACCTCCTCCTGAGGGGGAACCTTATTTGGTTCCAGAAGAAGACAATGCAGCCAGTCCTGATGAGACCTGATAGGATAAGGTCAGATGGAAGGGAAGGCATGGGAGGAGATGAAGGAGGGAGGGTAGAGTTGGGAGGGACTGAGTGAGGGGGATACAGCCATTATTCAAAGTGAATAAAGTGTAATTAATATAAGAAATAAAAATAAAAAAGAATCTGATTTTCTACAGTTCTTACTGAAGCTTGGAGTGTTCCATTAACACTAGCTGCTGAGCACGTGTGTGTGTATGTGTGTGTGTGTTACTTTTGTAACAGGCATTTACTTCTAAATAATAAGATCTACACCTCTTTTTAGCATGTTTTTATTGATTATTTGGTAATTTCACTTAATGCACCCTGTTCACATTCAATTCCCAGTCCTTCTGGGTCTGTCAGCACCCTGAGACCTCCATCAAAACAAAAGAAGAGGGAAAAAATATTTTTCCATTTGTGTTGCTCATATATTCACTAAAGTATGGTCAAAATCCTAGTGGCCAGCTCCTTGAAATAAGACTGAGTGTTTCTCCCTGTGCCCTCCTGAAGCCATTAATTGTGAAGAGCTATACTTCAACATCTCTCTCAAAAATTTTAAGAATGCTCTTCAATGAATTTCTGACTAGACTGTTTTTTTTTTTTCTTTTTTCCAGGTATGGGTTGGTTTCTGGCTACTGCAATGGACACAAACATCAACATGGCCTTCAGGAGTAAGTGGGATCATAGATATTGCTTCAAGTAGTAACACAGAGCATGGACAACCTCATGGCCTTTGGTGATAATATGGTCATCAGCATGACCCTCAACCTCAGCAGGGTTACAGACACTGACATGGTCCTTGATGGCCACATGGACCACAGATTTCATCATGTCCATAGGCTGTAGCACAGACAACATATATCAATAGTACTGCCAGCTGGAACACTGACCAGTGCTCTCTAATATGGTCAGTTGTGCCAGCACAGAGACTAGACATCAATATGATCTTTAGTGGTAACACGGGTGGACATCTACACTTCTTTTACTAAAGGGTATATCTATATGATTGCTACCAGACTTAGGAACAAGGCCTATGCCCTGAAAGTCTTAACAACGCAGATTCAGCCACTGATCTTCCTTAATAAACCAGTCAAAAGATCCAAATTATTAATGAAAATTAAAAAAAAATGGTAGATCAAGAGGGGGCCAAGATGGCCGTGCCAGGAAAACACCGTGTCTGAGAAACAGGACAACACACTCCATGCAGCAACCAGAAGACTGAACTCTGGGCCCTAAAACAACAGCGATCGATCGTGTTTCCCAGGGACCAGCCAACATAACCAGTCCTGGCAGAGGGAAAGGACAAAGAAGCAGCACACAGGAAAGGTGGACACCGAGTCCTGCGGCCACAGTGTCACAGAGCTGACTGTTAGCCTACCTGTGCACTTCCGCAGCAGGACCAAATCAGAGAGTACTGAGCAAGGGGAACCCCTGTGCATTCCAACTGGTCCTGCAAGAGAGTGAGTGAGCCTTCTAGGGAGAGATTGCCTCAGACCCAGGGCCTCTCCACAGAAGCAACCAGACTGTTAGCCTACACGCACATTATCTGCAGCAGGACCAAATCAGAAAGTAGAAAGCAAGGGGAACCCCTGTGCATTCCAACTGGTCCTGCAAGAGAGTGAGTGAGCCTTCTAGGGAGAGTTTGCCCCAGACCCAGGGCCTCTCCACAGAAGCAACCAGATGAGATCCCTGCCACCCACACCCCTAGTGTGGGCATCATAGGGATTCTTGGGATAGCGACCCCAACATTGAAGCCTCTGCTTGCAGGTCCACCAGTGTAATCCAGGCAAACAATCCCTGGATCTCAGTCAGAACTGCGTAATAGTGGCTTGCAGGTCACTGCAATAGTCAGAGAATCCGTGCATGCACACTGCACCCTCTAAAAGCACACACGAATAATGCCAGCATCACATTCCTTACTTAGGAAAAACTGAAACCACAGTGCACACTCCCAAACCAGTGAACCTCTCTCATCTTCCTGAAAAAACAGTCCAGAAAAAAGAAAGAGACTATCATAGACCGAACTACAAACTCGAGCAACAACCAATGAGGATTAAAAATAACCAGATGGCTAGAGGCAGACTTAAGAACACTCCCAACAAAAATCAGGATATAATGACCTCACCAGCAACTCCACAAAACAATGGACACTTCAATTCACTAGATATACAAGAAAACGACCTCAAAACTATGTTTCTCCAGCTATGAGAGGCCCATAAAGATGAAATGAACAAAGCCCTCAGAGAAATAGCCAAAGAAATCGAGACTAACCAAGAGGAAACAAATCGTGCTCTCAGAGAAATGACCACGAAAATTGAGGCAAACAGAGAAGAAATGCACAAAGCTCTCAAAGAAATGTCCACACAAATGAAGGCAAATAAAGAAGAAATAAACAAAGCTCTCATAGAAATACAGGCAATTATACCCCAAGAAGTAGAGGCACAATTGGTGATACATAGAGAGGAAACGGACAAAAAAAAAAATAGAAGCTATCATTGAAAAGCAGGAGTCCACATTCAAACAGATGAAGGCAAATAAAGAAGAAATAAACAAAGCTCTCATAGAAATACAGGCAATTATACCCTAAGAAGTAGAGGCACAATTGGTGATACATAGAGAGGAAACGGACAAAAAAAAAAAAAAAATAGAAGCTATCATTGAAAAGCAGGAATCCACATTCAAACAGATGAAGGAAATGGTGCAAGACATGAAAACAGAATTAGAATCAATAAAGAAAACAAAAATAGAGAAAAACCAGGAGCTGGAGAACATAGAGAAAAGATCAGGAACTACAAAGGTAAGCATCACCAACAGAATACAAGAGATGGAAGAAAGAATCTCAGGAGCTGAAGATACACTTGCGGAAATTGACACATCTCACAAAGAAAAAATAAAATCAGAAAGGTTCCAAACACAAAACATCCAAGAAATCAAGGACACCATGAAAAGACAAAACCTAAGAATAATAGGAGTAGAAGAAAAAGAAGACATCAGGCTCAAAGGTCCGGAAAATATTTTCAAGAAAAGTATAGAAGAAAACTTTCCCAACTTAAAGAAGGAGATGGCCGTAAACATACAAGAAGCCTACAGAACACCAAGTAGACTATACCAGAAAAGAAATTCTTCATGTCACATCATAGTCAAAACACTGAATCTAAAGAACAAAGAAAAAATTCTAAAAGCAGCAATGGAAAGAGGCCAAGTAACATATGAAGGTAGACCTATCAGAATCACACCAGATTTCTCAACAGAAACTATGAAAGCCAGAAGGGCCTGGACAGAAATCATACAGTCCTTAAAGGACCATAGATTCCAACCCAGACTACTATACCCAGCAAAACTTTCAATCAACATAGACGGAGAATTCAAGATATTCCAAGACAAAACCAAATTTAAACAATATCTACATAGTAACCCAGCTCTACAGAAGTTACTAGAAGGGAAACTCCAAACCAAAGAAAACAACTACATCTAAGGAAACAGAGGAAATAGATAACTACACAACAAAAAACCAAAGGAATACAAGCAATGAAACACAGTGACACCACCAACCCCACATCTAAAGTAAACATCAATTGTTGGTCACTAGTTTCTATCAACATCAACGGACTCAATTCCCCAATAAAAAGACACAGATTAACAGAATGGTTGCGGAATCAGGATCCATCATTCTGTTGCATCCAAGAAACACACCTATGCAACAAAGATAAACACTACCTCAGAGTAAAGGGCTGGAAAATGTCTTTCAAGCAAATGGTTCCAGAAAACAAGCTGGAGTAGCCATCCTAATATCTAATAAAATAGACTTTCAACCCAAGTTAATAAAAAAAGATAAGGATGGCCACTATATTCTCATCAAAGGAAAAATCCAACAAGAGGACATCACAGGTTTGAATATCTATACCCCAAATACAAGAGCACCTACATTCGTAAATGAAACAATATTAAAGCTTAAATCACACATTGATCCTAATACACTTATAGTGGGAGACTTCAACATTCCACTCTCACCAAGGGACAGATCAACTAGACAGAAAACAAATAAAGAAATAAGAACACTGACAGAGACCCTAAATCAAATGGACCTAATAGATGTCTACAGATTTTTTCATCCAAACTCAAAAGAGTATACCTTATTTTCAGCACCGCATGGAACATTCTCCAAAATAGGCCATATAGTTGGTCATAAAGAAAGCCTCAACAGATACAAAAAGATTGAAATAATCCCTTGTATTCTATCTGACCACCATGGACTTAAGCTGGACCTCAACAACAACAGAAATAACAAACAGCCTACACGCACATGGAAACTGAACAACTTGTTACTCAATGACAGCTGGGTTAAGAAAGAAATAAAGAAAGAAATTAAAGACTTCCTAGAATTCAATGAAAATGAAGGCACAACATACCCAAATTTATGGGAGACATTGAAAGCCGTGCTCAGGGGAAAATTTATAGCACTAAGTGCCTGCAAGAAGAAATTCATAACATCACATACAAACAACTTAATGACCCAACTGAAAACCCTAGAAAAAAAAAGAAGCAAATACATCCAAGAGGAGCAGACGGCTTGAAATAATCAAACTCAGGGCCGAAATCAATCAATTAGAAACAAATAAAACTATTTAAAGAATCAATGAAACAAAAAGCTGGTTCTTTGAGAACATCAACAAGATAGACAAACCCTTAGCCAAACTAACTAAAAAGCAGATAGAATCTATCCAAATCAACAAAATCAGAGATGAAAAGGGTGACATAACTACAGACACTGAGGAAATTCAAACAATCATTAGGTCATACTACAAAAGCCTATATGCCACCAAATTTGAAAACCGAAATGAAATGGACAATTTTCTTGATAGATTCCATCTTCCAACACTAAGTCAAGATAAGGTAGAAAGACTGAACAGCCCTGTATCCCCCAAGGAAATTGAAGCAGTCATTAACAGTCTCCCCTCCAAAAAAAAGCCCTGGGCCAGATGGTTTCACCACGGAATTCTACCAGACCTTCAAAGAAGTGCTCACACCAATTCTCCTCAAACTATTCCACAAAATAGAAACAGAAGGCACATTACCAAACTCATTCTATGAAGCCACAGTCACCCTGATACCTAAACCACACAAAGACCTAACAAAATGAGAACTTCAGACCTATCTCTCTTATGAACATTGATGCAAAAATACTCAGTAAAATACTTGCAAACCAAATCCAAGAACACATCAAAGATATCATCCACCATGACCAAGTAGGCTTCATCCCAGGCATGCAAGTGTGGTTCAACATACGGAAATCCATCAATGTAATCCACCACATAAAAAAACTGAAGGAGAAAAACCACATGATCATCTCCTTAGATGCTGAAAAAGCATTTGACAAAGTCCAACACCCATTCATGTTTAAAGTCTTGGAGAGAGCAGGAATACAAGGCACATATCTAAACATAGTAAAGGCAATATACAGCAAGCCTATAGCCAACATCAAACTCAATGGAGAGAAACTTAAATCAATCCCACTGAAATCAGGGACAATACAAGGCTGCCCACTCTCTCCCTACCTCTTCAACATAATACTTGAAGTCCTAGCCAGAGCAATAGGACAACTAAAGGAGATCAAGGGGATACAAATCGTAAAGGAAGAGGTCAAAGTGTCACTATTCGCAGACCCCAAAAATTCAACCGGAGAACTCCTCCAGCTGATAAACACCTTCAGCAAAGTGGCAGGATACAAAATCAACTCAAAAAAAATCAGAAGCATTCCTGTATATCAAAGACAAAAGGGCCAAGAAAGAAATCAGTGAAACTTCACAATAGCCACTAATAACATAAAGTACCTTGGGGTGACACTAACCAAGCAATTGAAAGACCTGTTTGAGAAAAACTTCAAGTCTCTGAAGAAAGAAATTGAAGAAGATCTCAGAAGATGGAAAGATCTCCCGTGCTCATGGATTGGTAGGATTAACATTGTGAAAATGGCCATCCTGCCAAAAGCAATCTACAGATTCAATGCAATTCCCATCAAAATACCAACTCAATTCTTTACAGACCTTGAAAAAAAGATTCTCAGCTTCATATGGAGAAACAAATAACCCTGAATCTCCAAAACAATCCTGTACAACAACAGATCATCTGGAGGTATCTCCATCCCCAATCTCAAGTTGTTCTACAGAGCAATAATAATAAAAACTGCATGGTATTGGCAAAAAAACAGAAAGGAGGATCAATGGAACTGCATAGATGACCCAAAAATAAACCCACACACCTATGAATACTCGATTTTTGACAAAGAAGCCAAAACCATTCAATGGAAAAAAGACAGCATCTTCAACAAATGGTGCTGCTCCAACTGGATGTTCACATGTAGAAAAATGAAAATAGATCTATATTCATCACCTTGCACAAAACTAAAGTCCAAGTGGATCAAAGACCTCAACATAAAACCAGATACTCTAAATCTGTTAGAAGAAAAAGTGAGGAACAGCCTAGAACTCATTGGCACAGGAGACAACTTCCTGAACAGAACACCAAAAGCACAGGCTCTAAGAGCAACAATCAATAAATGGGACCTCATGAAACTGAAAAGCTTCTGTAAAGCAAAGGACACTGTCATCAAAACAAAACGCCTGCCTACAGATTGGGAAAGAATCTTCACTAACCCTTTATCTGACAGAGGACTAGTATCGAGTATATACAAAGAACTAAAGAAGCTGAAAAGCAGCAAACCAAGTAATCCAATTAAAAAATGGGGAACAGAACTAAACAGAGAATTCTCGACAGAGGAATATCGAATGGCAGAGAAACACTTAAAGAAATGCTCATCCTCATTAGCCATCAGGGGAATGCAAATCAAAACGACCCTGAGATATCACCTTACACCCATCAGAATGGCTAAGATGAAAAACTCAAGTGACAACAAATGCTGGAGTGGTTGTGGAGAAAGGGGAACCCTCCTCCACTGCTGGTGGGAATGTAAACTGGTACAACCACTCTCAAAATCTATCTGGCACTTTCTAAGACAATTAGGAATAGTGCTTCCTCAAGACCCAGCTATACCACTGCTAGGTATATGCCCAAACTTTGCTCAAGTACACAAAAGGGATATTTGCTCAATCATGTTTTAGCAGCTTTATTTGTAATAGCCAGAACATGGAAACAACCCAGATGTCCATCAATGGAGGAATGGGTACAGAAATTGTGGTATTTTTACACAATGGAATACTACTCAACAATCAAAAAGGAGGAAATCATGAAATTTGCAGGCAAATGGTGGGATCTAGAAAAGATCATCCTGAGTGAAATATCCCAGAAGGAGAAAGACAAACACGGTATATACTCACTTATATAGACCTATAAGATGTGATAAACATAATGAAATCTGTACACCTAAAAAAGATAATCAAGAGAGCAGACATGGGGTAAGATTATCAATCCTCGTTTAGAAAGACAGATGGGATGTGCAGTGAACGTATGACAGGAGTCTACTGAGCGCATTTGAAAGACTCTAAGTAGCAGTGTTTTCAAAGCAAAGGTTCATTTCCAAACCTTTGGCAGAGTACAGGGAATCATATGAAAGAAGGGGAGTTAGTCTGATGGGGAAAGGATAGGAGCTCTACAAGGACCAAATATTTCTGGGCACATGGTCTTTTCTGAGACTGACATTCAACCAAGGATCATGTATGGATACAACCTAGAACCTCTGCTCAGATGTAGCCTGTGGTAGCTCAGTAACCAATTGGTTTCCCATAGTGAGGGGAACAAGGACTATTTCTAACAGGAACTCAATGACTGGCTCTTTGGCCTCCCCACTCCTCAAGGGATGAGCAGTCCTGTTAGGCCACAGAGAAGAGCTTTGCAGACAGTCCTGAAGATACCTGATAAAACAGGATCAGATGAATGGGGTGGAGGTCCCCCCTATCAGTGGACTTGGAAAGGGGCAGGGTGGAGATGAGGGAGGGAGGGAGGGACTGGGGGGGAATGAGGGATCGGGACACAGCTGGGATACAGAGTTAATAAAATGTAACTGATAAGAAAAAAATAAAATTAAAAAAAAAACAAAAGAAAATTACAAAAATAGGTGTTTTATTCATTGTGGTCACTGTAGGAGGAATTACAGAGAAATTTAGTGACATCCAGACTTTATATTTTTTCCTTCTCCCTACATGAGATTTCTGTGTAAAGTTTCTTCCCTGGGGTTCCTTGTTTATACAGTACTGCCAGAGTGAGGGAAACAAGTTTTTTTTTTTTTTTTTTTTTTTTTTTTTTAGAATACTCTCGGTTCTTTCAGGTCAGTTGCAAGAGGGTCTTTTGGATTTTGTTGTTGTTTTTGCTTTGTTGTTGTTGTTGTTGTTTAAGGAGAGTTAGTCCTCTAAATAAAGCACATAGTGAACATCAACTTTGTTCATTTGCTAGGCATGCAGGACAGCTGTTAGAATGAGCTCACTTCTTGATTGTATGGCCTCTTTATACTAACAAAACATGAATTTCAAACTTGATCAGCAATGAGAATAATGGAGAATTCACGATTCTTGGCATCACTACCACATATTGAACTGCTATCTATGAAATTGGAACCAACCATTCTCTATATTTCATACAAGTTTTCATGCTGTTATACTTATTCTAAGGGATGTATCTTGTTCCAATATTTGTTAACTACATTTTTTATTTTTGAGATTTGTGAGAAACATTTGATAATTACCCTTTATTCTTCTACAAACTATCTTTTTAAAATGTTTAGAATATTTTATTTATTTTTTATCTGTCTACCTATTTATCTATTTATTTATTTATTTGCATGGGGGTTATTGCAAACATGCCAGGATGTACATGTAGAGGTCAAAGAACCAGAAAAGGACATTTAAAATTGAACTTGAGACAGAGAAAGTGTGGGGGCACAAAATACTTTGTTAGAAAAAGGCATAGAAAGAGCATTTAATGGAGCTTGGGGAATCCTGAGGAGGAGGGGGAGGAAGGATTGAGGGAGCCAGATGTGTTAAAGGTACCACAGGAAAACGTACAGGGTCAACTAACCTGGGCCCATGTGGGGGCTAATAGAGACTGAACTGCCAACCAGAAAGAATGGGCCCCCCATGCACATGTGTAATGTTTATGCTGCTGTGTTTTCATGTGGGACTTCCAAAGCAAGAACAGGTGCTGTCTCTAACTACATTGCCTGCCTTTGAATACCTTTCCTCTAACTGTGCAGCCTTGTCTAGCCTCAGTGGAAAATGTGATGCACTTAATCTTGTTGGAACTTGATGTGCCAAGGCTGGTTGATATAGATGGAAGGACTCTCCTTCTCTGAGGAAAAGGAAAGAAGGGGAGAATGGGGGACAAGGGCAGGTGAGAGGAAGGGCCAGGGAGGAAAAGAGGGAGGGGAATTGCATTCTGGATGTAAAGTAAATAAAAAAATTAATCAATAAAAAATCATCAGCAATAAAAAAGAGAAAAAAGGCATAGAAAGCTTTTATATTTCTAGAAGAAATAAAATTAGAATGGTACTTGTTGAAATGAGGAGAGCTTTCTCAATAAGGAAATACATCTGGATCACTCATAATACAAAATCCAGTCAGTTACTAGGAAATGGATTTTGAGACTACTGATTTCTTTGGTGTGTACTGGCCAGAGGTTTCAATATTCAACAATATGTGAGAGAGCTAAGGAAATTTATGTGGTATAAAAGTGGAAGCTACATTTTTCTTCTTTTTTTGGAAGTACATTTTGGAAATAGCAGTATATGATGTTCAGTGATCCTGGAAAAGTGATGTTCTTCTGAAGCATCAAAACATATAAATGTTCAGCTGCAGTTGAGTAAATACTGTTCAATTTATTTCAAAGGTGGTAAGGTTTTTGGAAGCTTCTGGGTGGTGAATTAAAAACCCTTTAACTTCTTTTTTTCATGTGAAGACTGAAGAATTTCATGTAATGGAACAGTTTTTCGTAAGGCAGAATGATTGTGCTCTTTTATAGGAAAGCTAAGACTAATTAGTATCTTACTGAATATTGAATTTAAGTAAATGACATTTTAAAAACAATGTGCTAACTTGAATATATTTCATATTTTCACAGTTCTCCTACTGTATTGCATCTTAAATTTTAAAAAAAGTCATCATTTAGGATTCTGAGTTTCAGTGTTTATACATATATGTCAAACTAACCACATGAATGTGGTTTAAGTGAAAGTTAATTATGTACAGTTTAGATTTTGAAGAAATAGGTTTTCTTTTACCTATATCTAGGACAAGTTTAAATATTAAAAACATGTTTAAGACTTTATTTCTCAAAGTTCTTATCTCTCAGTTTTAGCCTATGAGCTAAAATCAATGACTTCATTCCAATTGTTTCTTGTTTGCACCCCTTGTAACTTTCACTTTACAAACACTCCAAACACTCAGTAATGTATTTAATTAATTTGTCCCTTTTGCCTGCTGTGCAATTCTGAGAGAGTCAAAGAAGCTGACTGAATAAATTTGGCTACTGATCCACCAAATTTGCATTAACACTTTCTCATGAAATCCCTGTATTATTTATTATCACTTTGTTTGAAAAAAATACCATAAACTCAACAACTTGTAAGAATAACCTATTTTTCAGTTCATGGTTCTGTGTATTGCTGATTTGGTCTCCATCAGCTGGGAATATTGTTGGCCTTGTCTGAGTTTGGTCATGTCATATCTGATTCTAGGGATTATTAGTTGACTGTAACACAGTAATGGACAGGAAAGTAGGTAGTAGAAAATAACTAGGCACATTAACTCTTATCATTTATCGTACTAGCCTAGACTTGTTCACATACTGGCAGCAAAGTACAAAGAAGTGTGTCAGGTTTTGCAAGATTTCCTGCAGCTTAATCCCTGACAAAGTCCAACAGCATTTATGCCACGTCTTATTAGATAAAGTAAATCACAAGGCCAGCTAACATTTAGGAAAAGAAGAAATATACTATACCCATTTCATGGGAGTTGTAATGTCAGAATCTTAGAGGAGCAGGGAACTGATGTCACTTTTGTATTTAGACTAATAAAAATAATAACCACCTTAAAAGGGTAGTATCTAAATTTAGTTTTTTCTTGCTGAAAAAATACATATAACTGTATTTTTGTTTGTTTGTTTGTTTGTTTATCCCTACGCTGCTTCTGTCTACACATTTCATACCAACTGACACAATTATTTCCTTTCAATACCTATTCCTGCGTCTTACTTGTAAAAGACTACAGAAAACGTACAATGGCATAAAAAAGGGCTTGGGTGAGAAGCCCAATAACTTCTCTCCATTACACCTTTAAGTTCAATTATAATTTTGATATACTCTATCTGGTCTTTGTATTTCTGGAGTCACAGAGGATAAACAAAGCATGTACTCTTTTGTGTAGAAGTACTTCATTTTTTCCCATTGGTGCTCAGTATCCCAAAGTTCCATACATTCTCTATCACCTCTTTGCCCTTGTTCATTCAGTTGTATCTATTGGGTCTTTGTCACCAATTTACCAGTTATTATATCTCTTTCATAAAAAACTTTCCCATGTGCTTATATTAATATCAAGATATTATCTTTCTGCTCTCATTAGTATGAAAAAAGACTACCCAAGAATTAGTATCAGAAATGCAATGTAGTTTAATTTAAAAACCATAATTTTTGGAACAAAAATGCAAAATTGGAAGTGGAAAAGTCCAAATACACCCCTTATATTTTTACCTGAAGCATAATAATGGACTTACATTCATTGATGCAAACAATAATTTCTTAATAAAAAAATTATTTTGGCCCTAGTACTTCAAAGAAAGCAACCTTGTATGATTTTAACCTTTTTTTTGCTGATTTTTAATATCTGTAAACTCATATTAGTAATATATCTTACTTATTTATAAGGAGTATGTATTTAGCAGGGAGGAGGTTTTTTCAGACAACTGACATATGAGACTTTTGTTAGCATTCACAGCTAATGAAAACACAAGCACTGCCTCAATCACTGTATTTATTTTTTATTCTTTCTTTAAATTACACTTTATTCAATTTGTATCCCCCCATAAGCCCCTCCCTTTTCTCCTTCCAGTCCCACCCTTCCTCCCCCTTCTACATGCATGTCCCTCTCCAAGTCCACTGATAGGGGAGGTCCTTCTTCCCTTCCTTCTGATCTTAGTCTATCAGATCTCATCAGGAGTGGCTGCATTGTCATCTTCTATGGCCTGGTAAGGCTGCTCCATCCTCAGGGGGAGGTGATCAAAGAGCAGGCCAATCATATTATGTCTGAGGCAGTCCCTCTTCCCATTACTATGTAACCCACTTGGACACTAAACTGCCATAGGCCACATCTGTACCGGGGTTCTAGGTTATCTCCATTCATGGTACTTGGAGTATGAGTCTCTGGGAAGACCCCTGTGTTCAAATTTCTGGTTCTGTTGCTCTCCTTGTGGGGTTCTGTTGCTCTCCTGTCCTCTCCAGATCTTACTATTTCCCACGATAAGAAGTCTTTTTAAAAACCCACTCTTTTCTATGTTAATTAAAAATATAATTAAGGATATGTGGAGCTCCAAGATGGCAGGAACCAGGGCAGAAGATCTGAAACCCCAAAACTAGTTAGTGGATGAGCAACTCAAGCCAGAGCATAGACTATGAGGCTTCCCAGGCTAGACAGGACAACCAGTGAGCTGGGACAGATTGGATCCAGGCACGCTGTGGATTTCCCCGGCATCTGAGAGGGGCTAGCTGTCTACCCATTGCATTCCCATCTGCACCTTCCCTTGCTCAGCTTGCCCTGCAGCTCCACAATGGCAGGCTAAGGCTAATGGCCAAACAGTAGACCCAAATCTGAAAGTAGAAAACAGTGGGCTTTCTGAGCTTACTGCATACCTTTGCAAGTGAGTTCATGGGTTCTCTGCACTTTGCACAAATGCCTGCAACTGAGTTTACCAGACCTCAGCAATTTCCACACATGCCTGTTAGTGAGTGCTCACAGGCACTCTGCACTTTCTAGACAGGTCTTGTGAGTGATTCTGCAAAAGGGTGCATAAAAAGTGCCAAGTCAAGGTCTGCTGGACTAGCAGCCAGATATCGGATCCCTCCAACCCACACCCTTGTTGTGGGCAACATAGGAATTCCTGGTATAGCATTCTCAACTTTGAAGTCCATGTTCTGTGAGTCTCCCAGTGGAGCCCAGCCAAACAATTCCTAGAACTAGGACAGTGCTGCTCAGGCAGATCTGAGCAATTGGAGCACAATAGTGAGACAGGCCTGTGGGCCACTGAGCCATTCAGGGCACCTGTATATGTGCACTGCTCCCCCAACTGAGCTTGTATTCCTCCCTTACACTTCACTCTTCCAGGCAGACAGACCTCCACACACACTCCTGTGCTTGTGCACTTGCTCCTGTGGACTTCCTCCCTTAGATGTATCTGAAACACCAACACTTACTCTCAAGCCGGTGGACCTCTCTCATCTTCCTAAAGAATACTCCAGACTCCAGAGACAGACTGACCCAGTTTGTAGTACAGGCTCCAGGAGAAAGCAGCAAAGGCTACTGACCATAAGATGACTAAAGACAGGCTTAAGAACACATCCAACAAAAATCAGGACATCATGGCTTTACAAGCAACCCCCCAAATTAATGTATATTAAAATTCATTGTGAATGATTTTAAAGCTATGCGTACTAAGTTATTAGAGGCACATGAAGAGGAAATGAACAAATATCTCAAAGAAATACAGGCAAATATAGCCACACAAATAGAGACACATAAAGAGGAAACAAATATAAAATAGATGCCAACATGGAAAGACAGGAATCCACATTCAAAAAGATGAAGGAAATGGTGCAAGACATGAAAACAGAATTAGAATCTATAAAGAAAACAGACAGAGAAAACCCTGGAGCTGGAGAAAGAATCAGGAAACACAAAGTTAAGCGTCACCAAGAGAATACAAGGGATGAAAGAGAGAATCTCAGGCTCTGAAGATACAATTGCAGAACTGATACATCCCTCAAGGAAAAAAATAAAATTTGAAAAGTCCCATACAGGAATCAAGGACATTATGAAAAGACGAAATCTAAGAATAATAGGAATAGACGAAAAAGAAGTTTCCAGGCTCCACTGTCCAGAAAATATTTTCAAGAAATTCATAGAAGAAAATTTTCCCAACTTAAAGAAAGAGATGTCTTTAAACATACAAGAGGTTCACAGAACAGCAAATACACTAGACTAGAAAAGAAACTTCTAACATCACATAATACACAAAACACTAAATGTACAGAAAAAAATTAAAAGATGCCAAAGCCTGCCAGCAGAGTTGAATAGTTCTTGAGTCAGGAGTGAGGATTGAAAGAAAATTAATAAACCAACATAATGCACATGGGATCTGTTCAAGAGGGATTCTAGTAGAAACTAGTCACCTCGCTTTGCTCCAATAATCCCTTTCATAGTCAGAACAAACCACCTCAGAATAATGAATGGTTTCACACAGATGTTAAACTAGTTTACCTCTACCACCTGTCTGTGTGATATTCACACAAACAAAAGGAGATGGGCTTGGCAAAACATCCTGCTTATCCTTGATTCCAGGTGAATATCAGGGTGAAAAGATGTTTTTCTGCTGAGAGCTCAATAACAAAGCAGCCTGACAAACCAGTGGCTCTCCAAAGGTCTCCCTTTTTATGTTTTAAAAATATAAAAAATGGTAGATTAAAAATTTACCAGGGGGCCAAGATGGCAGCTCCAGGAGAAAATTGTGTCTGAGGAACAGGACAACACTGTCCATACAGCAACCAAGAGACTGAACTCTGGGCCCTAAAACAAGAGTGATTGTGTTTCCCAGGTGAGAGGAAAACCCCAGGGCATGGGAATCAGTCCAGTCCACCCTCAGGCCACCTAGCCAGAACCCGGAAGAGATCCCGGGTTTTAACTTTCAACCAAAGTTAATCAAAAGAGATGGGAAAGGACACTTCATACTCATCAAGGGAAAATTCCAACTAGACGACATCACAATCCTGAACATCTATGCCCCAAATACAAGGGCACCCACATTTCTGAAAGAAATATTGATAAAACTTAAACCACATGTAGATCCCCACACATTAATAGTGGGAGACTTCGACACCCCACTATCAACAAAGGACAGGTCAACAAAACAGAAATTAAACAAAGAAACAATATCTCTAACAGAGGTCATGAATCAAATGGACCTAATATATATTTACAGAACCTTACACCCAAACACAAAAGAATTTACATACTTCTCAGCACCTCATGGAACCTACTCCAAAATAGACCATATAGAGTTGGTCACAAAGCAAGACTCAACCTATACAAGAAAATTGAAATAATCACTTGTATCCTTTCTGATCACCATGGAATAAAGCTGGACCTCAACAACAACAGAAATAGCAAAAAGCCTACACACACATGGAAACTGAACAATTTGCTACTAAATGACAGCTGGGTCAGGGAAGAAATAAAGAAAAAAATTAAAGTCTTCCTAGAGCTCAATGAAAACGAAGACAGAACATACCCAAACCTGTAGGACACAATAAAAGCAGTGCTAAATAGAAAGTTCATAGCACTAAGTGCCATCAAGAAGAAATTCTAGACAGCTCAGTGAAGCAACTTAATGGCTCACGTAAAAAACCTAGAAAAAGAAGAAGCAGACACACCAAAAAGGAGTAGACAGCTAGAAATAATCAAACTCAGGGCTGAAATCAATCAATTAGAAACAAATAAAAAAATTCAAAGAGTCAATGAAACCAAGAGCTGGTTCTTTGAGAAGGTCAACAAGATAGACAAACCTTTAGCCAAGCTAACTAAAAGGCAGAGAGACACCATCCATATCAACAAACTCAGCAATGGAAAGGGGGACATAACTACAGACACTGAGGAAATCCAAACAATCATTAGGACTTACTTAAAAAGTCTATATGCCACAAAATTTAAATCTAAATAAAATGAACAATGTTCTTGATCAATTCTACTTACCAAAACTGAATCAAGACAAGGTAAGTCAATTAAATAATCCTATCTCCCCCAAGGAAATAGAAGTGGTCATCGAAAGTCTCCCATCCAAAAAAAGCCTAGGACCAGATGGTTTCAGTGCAGAATTCTACCAGACCATCAAAGAAGAGCTAACTCCAATTAACTTCAAACTATTCCACAAAATAGAAACAGAAGGAACATTACCAAACTCATTCTATGAAGCCATAGTCACCTTGGCACCTAAACCTCACAAAGACCCAACAACAAAAAAAAAAAAAAAAAAAAAAAAAAAAAAAAAAAGAATTTCAGTCCAATCTCCCTTATAAACACTGATGCAAAAATACTCAACAAAATACTCACAAACCGAATATAAGAACACATCAAAGATATCATCCACTATGACCAAGTAGGGTTCATGCAGGTATGCAGGGGTGGTTCAATATAGGGAAATACATCAATGTGATCCACCATATTAACAAAATGAAAGAAAAAAACCACATGATAATCTCCCTAGATGCTGAAAAAGCATTTGACAAAATCCAACATCCATTCATGTTTAAAGTATTGGAGAGATCAGGGATACAGGCACATGTCTAAATATAGTAAAGGTGATATACAGCAAGCCTATAGCCAACATCAAACTGAATGGAGAGAAACTTAAAGAAATCCCATTGAAATCAAGGGCAAGACAAGGCTGCCCACTCTCTCCATATCTCTTCAACATAGTGCTGGAAGTCCTTGCTAGAGCAATAAGACAGTTGAAGGAGATCAAGGGGATACAAATTGGATAGGAAGAAGTCAAATTATCACTACTTGCAGATGATATGATTTGCAGTGACCCCAAAAACTATACCAGGGAACACCTACAGCTGATAAACACCTTCAGCAAAGTGGCCGGATGCAAAATTAATTCAAAAAATCAGAAGCCCTCCTGTATACAAAAGATAAAAGGGCTGAGAAAGAAATTAGAGAAACAACACCCTTCACAATATCCACAAATGACATAAAGTACCTTGAAGTAGCCCTAACCAAGCAAATCAAAGACTTGTATGAAAAAAAAAATTCAAGTCTCTGAAGAAAGAATAAGAAGATATCAGAAGATGCAAAGATATCCCTTGCTCATGGCTTGGCAGGATTAACATAGTAAAAATGGCCATCTTACCAAAAGCAATCTACAGATTCAATGCAATTCCCATCAAATTACCAACAGAATTCTTACAGACCTGGAAAAAAATTCTCAACATCATATGGAAAAACAAGAAACCCAGAAATGCTGAAACAATCCTCTACAATAAAAGATCTTCTGGAGGTATCTCCATCCCTGATCTCAAGCTGTACTATAGAGCAACAGTTATAAAAACTGCATGGTACTGGCATAGAAACAGAATGGTGGATCAATGGAATCGAACAGAAGACCCAGAAATAAACCCACACACTTACGGACACCTGATCTTTGACAAAGATGCCAAAACCATACAATGGAAAAAAGATAGCATCTTCAACAAATGGTGCTGGTCCAACTGGATGTCTACATGTAGAAAAATGCAAATAGATCCATACTTATCACCCTGCACAAAACTGAAGTCCAAGTGGATCAAAGACTTTAACATAAAAACAGCCACATTAAATAGGCTAGAAAAAAAAAGTGGGGAATACCCTAGAACTCATTGGTACAGGAGAAAACTTCCTGAACAGAACACCAAAAGCACAGGCTCTAAGAGCAACAATCAATAAATGGGACCTCATGAAACTGTAAAGCTTCTATATAGCAAAGGACACCATCATCAAAACAAAGAGACTGCCTACAGATTAGGAAAGAAGCTTCACCAACCCTTTATCTGACAGTGGACTAAGATCCAGTATATATAAAGAACTAAAGAAGCTGAAAAGCAGCAAACCAAGTATTCCACTTAAAAAATGGAGAACAGAGCTAAATAGAGAATTCTCTGTAGAGGAATATCGAATGGCAGAGAAACAGTTAAAGAAATGCTCAACCTCATTAGCCATTAGGGAAATGCAAATCAAAACAACCCTGAGATTTCACCTTATACCCATCAGAATGGCTAAGATCAAAAACTCAAGTGACAACACATGCTGGAGAGGTTGTGGAGAAAGAGAAACCCTTCTCCACTGTGGGTGGGAATGTAAACTTGTACAACCACTCTGGAAATCAATCTGGTGCTTTCTCAGACAACTAGGAATAGCGCTTCCTCAAGATCCAGCCATACCACTCCTAGGCATATATCCAAAAGAGGCTTTAGTACACAATAAGGACATTTGCTCAACCATGTTTGTAGCAGCTTTATTTGTAATAGCCAGAAGCTGGAAACAGCCCAGATGCCCCTCAACTGAAGAATGGATGCAGAAATTGTGCTACAACTATACAATGGAGTGTTACTCAGCAATGAAAAATAAGGAAATCATGAAATTTGCAGGTAAATGGTGGGACCTGGAAAGAATCATCCTGACTGAGTTGTCCCAGAAGCAAAAAGACACACATGGTATATACTCACTAATATAGACATACAACAGAGGATAAACCCACTAAAATCTGTACATCTAAAGAAACTAATCAAGAGAGAAGACCCTGACTAAAACGCTCAATCCCATCTAGAAAGGCAAAGAGGATGGATATCAGAAGAAGAAGAAAACAGGAAACAACCTAGGAACCTGCTACAGAGGGCCTCTGAAAGCCAGAAGAAGAAAACAGGAAACAACCTAGGAACCTACCACAGAGGGCTTCTGAAAGCCTCTGCCATGCAGACTGTCAAAGCAGATGCTGAGCCTGATGGCCAACTTTTGGACAGAGTGAATGGAATCTTATTTAAGAAGTGGGAAATAGTAAGAGCTGGAGGGGATGGAAACTCCACAAGGAGAGCAACAGAACAAGATAATTTGAACACAGGGAACTTCCCAGAGACTCATACTCCAACCAAGGACTATTCATGGAGATAACCTAGAACCCCTGCACAGATGCAGCCCATGGCTGTTCAGTGTCCAATTGGGTTACATAGTAATGGGAAGTGGGACTGCCTCTGACATAATCTGATTGGCCTGCTCTTTGATCACCTCCCCCTGAGGGGGGAGCAGCCTTACCAGGCCACAGAAGATGACAATGCATCCACATCTGATGAGAACTGATAGATTAAGTTCAGAAAGAAGGAGAGGATTACCTCCCCTATCACTGGACATGGGGAGGGGTATGCGTGAAGAAGTGGGGAGGGAGGGTGGGATTGGTAGGGGAGAAGGGAGGGGCTTATTGGGGATACAAAGTGAATAAAGTGTAATTAATAAAAGTTAAATTAAAAAAAATTACCATAACTTAAGAGCTATGGAGCAGAAAATTGTACCAGTCTTAGGCTTTCTCCCTTGAAAGATATATTCTTACCCATTGTTGGTGCATGATTCCATCATTCGTGCCTGTCTTAGGTTGAATATTCTTTAGAAAGATCTTACCTATTTTTGACTACCAACCTCTGCTGGGTAGACACTGAGTTTTAATCTTATGAAGATCAGCTTTAACATTCTAAAAGGCCTTGATGAAGCTTTTTGTTATCACTGGTAGGAGACATGTTCCTAATAAGTGTAATAAGCCAAGTCCTATAACATTCCTTAAAAGTGACTTAAAAATGATCCCATATTAAAAATACCAAGCCTGAGAAACACATGAACCCTAATAAAATGCTAACAACCCAGAAACTATTGTCCATTTTAAAGATTAGAAATATGTTTTGGTAGCTTACATTGATGGCAAGAAACATTAAAGTGTGAATCTTGTATAAAAACATTAACATTTCCAAACAATAAAGCATGTGTATATGAAAGCTTATAAATACGGTTTTGATTTACATGATGGCAAGAAACATTAAATAAAAAGTTAACATTTCCAAACAACAAAGCATAAGGAGAATTTACACAGGCAGTTACAAGGTCTTCCAAGAGTTTCTGTGGCAAACTTCTAAATATAGGTCTGCTGAAAACCAGAATCAGACCACCTTTTTTTTCCATTCCTCTTGATTTTGTTGAAAATCCTGATTTTGTCCTGATTACCAGATTAATCAACTCCAGTCACGTTGTATCTAAAACATTTCTCTGCAAAACATCTTCTCCAGGGTACAGAATGAAACAAAGATGGGACAGGAGCATAAGCCCAATACAGCTCTCTGTTCACCATCAGGACAGAATTCATCATGATCAGCAGCAGAACATCCTCTTTTGGAGGAACATTTCCAGTAAATCACACCAACATGTCTGGAATCTTCTGCGTCCTGTGGAAAAACACAAATGTGCCCTTTTCCCCATATTAATACAGGGTCAGGGCCCTGCCATATTTCAGTAATGGGATCTTTCCATTTCACTTGGAAACAGTTATCCTTGGTATTAGGGTGGCACAATCAATCAGCTGCAAAACTGCTTTGCATATCCATATTAAAAATATTCAAATAAAGAGAGCATGATTAAGATTTGAGGATATGACTCCACCTTTTTTAATTTTTGTAGATTTTTTAAACATATCCAATGACCAATAATCTATAACCAAGACATACTGAACATGGTAGAGTTATACATTCAAAACACACAGAAAAAAATAGTTTGCTATTTGTTGAATCCAATATTTTTATTACCATAGAAGCTTTGTAGTCAAAATAACCATTAGTTTTCTTACTGGAAAAACTGAGAAGCTGCTTTTTTCTTTCTTTTTCCTAGCTCTAATGATATTATCTGTAGCTTGACACTACTTAGCAAATTATAACTTCCATAAGAAATTACCCTCTCCTGTTAAACATTCTCTTGCTAATTGCTTCCTGTCCCCTGGGCAGAGGGTCTCAGTAGACAAGACCTATAACAGAGCTTGAGTAAAAGGTGCTGTAGGACCATACTGAGAACATACAGTTTTCAAGTCTTTTAATTGTTTGAAAGATATAAGTGCATGGTCTCTCACCATATTACCATGTCTAGCAAGTTGCTCTATAACTGGGAAACCATAAAACTCAGTTATATCTTCTCCTTTCTGCCTAGCTTGTTCTTTCTCCAACTCTGAAACCTCATCAGTATCTTCAAAGTCATCTTCAAAGTCTTCTTCTCACCAGGAATTATTATCATTAGGAGGGACATGTAACTCTTCTGGAGGAGCCAATACTTTAATTTCATTTTGTCTCATCCCATCTTTCTTTTCTCTTTCTCTCTAAGCCAGAAAGTTTCACTTCCTCAGTTCCATGCTGTATAAACAGACTATCTCTTATTAACTTCCATACAAAAATATGAGACTACTGTCTTGCCCTGCTTTTACTCTTGAATTTTTCTCACCACACCCTTTTTACATTATGATCTGGGCTTGTCAATATGCATCGTGTCCTTCACTGCTTCATATTATCTCAAGTCCCTGTTCAGGCACCAAACTGCTAGATCCCACCAGCAGAGTTGACAGTTTTTGAGTAGGGAATGAGGATTGAAAGAAAATTAATAAACCAACACATTACATAGGCGATCTGTTTGAGAGGACTTCCAGTAGAAACTAGTCGTCCTGGTTTATTCCAATAATCCCTTTCATAGTCAGAGCAAAGCACCTTAGTAGAATGAATGGGTCATGAAGAAGTCAAATTTGTTTACCTTAATCACCTGTCTGTGTGATACACACACACACACACACACACACACACACACACACACACACACAGTAGACTTGGCAAAACATCATGCTTACTCCTTACCCAGGTGAAGGCAAGGATGAAAACATATTTTTTTGCTGAGAGCTCAATAATAAAGCAGCCTGACAAACCAGTGGCTCTCCTCAAAAAGCAGCAAGGAAAAAAGGCCAAGTAACATACAAAGGTAGACCTATCAGAATCACACCTGATTTCTCAGCAGAAACCATGAAAGCCAGAAGGGTCTAGACAGATGTCCTTCAGATACTAAGAGAACATGGATATCAAACCAGACTACTATACCCAGAAAAATTTTCAATTGCCCACATATAGAAAAAACAAAATATTCCATGACAAAACTTAACTTAAACAATATCTACATATCAAGCCCTATAGAATATACTAAAAGGAAAACCCCAACCTATCAAAATCAAATATAGCCAAGAAGACAAAGGACATAGATAACCTCACAACAACAACAAAAAAAATCAAAAGAAAACAAGCACACAAACACACTATCACTACCAACTCCACAATAAAAGGAACTAATATTCATTGCTCACTATTATTTAACAACATCAATGGACTAAACTCTTCAATAAAAAGACACAAACTGACAGAATGGTTGTGGAAACAGGATCCAACATTCTGCTGCATCCAAGAAAAAACACCTTTGCAACAATGATAGATACTACCTCAGAGTAGTATCTGGCTTGAAAAAGGTTTTTCAAGCAAAGGGACCAAGAAAACAAGCTAGAGTAGTTATCCTAACAGCTAATAAAATAAACTTTCAACTAAAATTAATCAAAAAAGAGAAAAAAGAACACTTCATTTTCATCAAAGGAAAAATCCACCATGAGGGCATCAAAATCCTTTCATATATGCCTCAAATAAGAGAACACAGGCATTCGTTAATGAAACATTATTAAATCTCAAAGCACACATCGGTCCTAAGACAAAGGAAATTCAAAGAATCATTAGGTCTTACTTCAAAAAGCTATGTGCCACAAAATTTGAAAATTGAAATTAAATGGACAATTTTCTTGATAGATTCCATTTACCAAAACTAAACCAAGATCAGAGAAATAGAATAAACAATCCTATGTCTCCCAAAGAAATAGAAGCAATCATCAAAATTCTTCCTATCAAATAAAGCCCAAGGCTTGATGGTTTCAACTCAGAATTCTACTAGAGATTCAAGGAAGAGCTAATTCCAATACTCTTCCAACTATTCCACAAAATAGAAACAGAAAGAACATTGCCAAAATCATTCTATGAGACCATTGTAATCTTGATACCTCAACTGCACAAATATGCAACAAAAAGGGGAAATTTCAAACTTATTATCTATGAACACTGATGCAAAAATACTCAATAAAATACTCACAAACCAAATCCAATAACATATGGAAGACCCCATCCACCATGACCAAGTATGCTTCACCTCAGGCAATCAGAGGTAAGTCAATATAATAAAATCCAACAATGTAATCCAGCACATTAAAAAAAATCAGAAAAATTAAAAAAAAACATGATCATCTCCTTAGATGCCAAAAAAAGCATTTAACAAAATCCACAACCCATTCATGTTTAAAGTCTTAGAAAGATGAGAGATACAAGGTACATAATTAAACATTGTAAAGGCAGGGTACAACAAGTCTATAGCCAACATCAAACTAAATTGAGAGAAACTTAAATCAATCCCACTGAAATCAAGGACAAGGCAAGGTGGCCAACTTTCTCCATATTTCTTCAAAATAGTACTAGAAGTCCTAGCTAGAGCAATAAGAAATTAAAGGAGATCAAAGAAATACACATTAGAAAGGAAGAAGTAAAAGTATCACTAATCCAAATGATATGATAGTATACTTGAATGACCCTAAAAATTCTACCATAGAACACCTCCATCTCATAAATGCATTAAACAAAGTGGCTGGATACAAAATTAACTTTAAAAAATAAAAAACAGTATACAAAAAAAAGGGCTGAGAAAGAAATTAGGGAAACAACACCCATTACAATAATCACAAATAACATAAATTGTGTGACTTTAACCAAGCATGTGAAAACCCAGTATGAAAAAAACTTCAAGTCTCTGAAGGAAGAAAATATCAGAAAATAGAAAGATATCCGATGCTTATGGATTGGTAGGATTAACATAGTGAAAAATAGCAATCCTACCAAAAGCAGATTCAATGCAATTTCCATCAAAATACCAAAACAATTCTTTACAGAAATTGAAAGAAAAATTCTCAATTTCATATGAAAAACAAAAAAACAAGAATTGCTAAAACAATTCTTTACAATAACAAATCTGGACTTATGGCCATCTCTGATCTCAAGCTATACTATAGAGCAACAGAAATGAAAACTGCATGGTACTGGCACAGAAACAGAATGGTGGATGAATGGAATTGATTAAACATCCAGAAATACACCCACACACCTACAGATACTTGATTTTTTACAAAAAAGCCAAAACAATACAATTGAAAAAAGAGAGCATCTTCAACAAATGGTGCTGGAATAATTGTATATCTACATGTAGAAAAATGCAAATTGATCCATATTTATCACCCTATACTAAAGTCCAAGTGGATCAAAATCACAACATAAAACCATACACACGAAACCTGTTCAAAGAAAAAATGGGGAAAAACCTTGAACTCATTGGTACAGAAGACAACTTCCTGAGCAGAATACCAACATCTCAGGCTCTAAGATCAATAACCAATAACTAGGACCTCATGAAACTCAAAAACTTCTGTAAAGCATAGGACACTGTTGTCACAACAAAACATCAGCCTATAGAATGGTAACCAACCCTATATCTGATAAAGACCTAATATCCAGAATATATAAATAACTTAAGAAGTTAAACAGCAACAAACCAAGGAATCCAATTAAAAAAATGGCATACATATCTAAACAGAGAATTCTCAATAAAGCAATATCGAATGGCATATCTATTATCGAGAAAAACTTAAAGAAATGTTCAACATTCCAAGTCATCAGGGAAATGCAAATCAAAACAGCCCTGAGATTTCACGTTACACCCATCAGAATGTCTAGGATCAAAAACTCTAGTGACAACACATGCTGGAGAGGTTGTGGAGAAAGGGGAACCCTCCTCTATTGCTGGTGGAAATGTAATCTTGTACAACCACTTTGGAAATCAATCTGGTGCTTTTTTAGAAAACTGGGAATGGTGCTACCTCAAGATCCAGCTATACCTCTCCTAGGTATATATTGAAAATATTCTCAACTATACAACAAGGACATTTGTTCAGCTATGTTTGTAGCAGCTCTATTCGTAAAAGCCAGAAACTGGAAACAACCTAGATGTTCCCAATGGAGGAATGGTCATGAAAAGTGTGGTGCATTTACACAATGGGATAGTATTCAGCTATTAAAAACAAAGAAATCATGAAATTTGCAGGCAAATGGTGAGAACTGGAAAAGATCATCTTGAGTAAGGTAATCCAGAAGCAGAAATACACACATGGTATATATTCACTCATAAGTGGATATTAGACAATATAAT
The DNA here is from genome assembly GCF_907164565.1 of Psammomys obesus. NCBI lineage: Eukaryota > Metazoa > Chordata > Mammalia > Rodentia > Muridae > Psammomys > Psammomys obesus. The sequence goes on along the minus strand of NW_026596445.1, from coordinate 153,992 downwards.
GTGGGATAAACATACTAAAATCTATACTACTAAAGATGCTAAACAAGAAGGAGGACCCTAGTGAAGAAGCTTAATCCTCATTCAGAAGGACAAATGCGATAGACATTGGGAGCAGGAGAAGGCAGAGAACAGAACCATAGATGGCTTCTGAAAGACTCCACTTATCAAGGTATTGAAACAGAGGCTGAGATTCAACCAAACTTTGGGCAGAATGCAAAGTTCCTTTCTTATGAAAGAAGGGGGATATAGAAAGACCTGGAGGGTTAGACGCTCCAAAAGGAGACCAATAGAGCTTACCTCCCTCCAAAAAAAAAAAAAAAAAAAAAAAAAAAAAAAAAAAAAGAGAAAGAAAAGAAAAAAAAGAAATTGAGCCTTGGAGGCCCTGCAGAGACCTATACCCTAGCCAAGGACAATGGTTGGAGAGGACCTAAAACCTCTGCTCAGATATATCCCATAGACTCAGTCTCCAAATGGGTTCCCTAATAAGGGAAGCAGAGGCTTTCTCTGGCATGAACTCAGTGACAGGCTTTCTGTTCTGGGGGAGGGAGTGTAGCTCTGCCAGGCCATAGAAGAATGCAATGCAACCCGTCCTGATGAGAACTGATAGGCTAGGGTTAAATAGAAGGAGAGGAAGTCTTCACCTATCGGTGAGCTAGGGGAGGGGATTTGGAGGAGAAGAGGGAGGGAGGATTGGATTGGGAGGAGATATGGGAGGGAAATACAGCCAAGATACAATTTGAATAAATTGTAATAAATTATAATAATAAAAAATTTAATATATAACTAAGGCTGACAAGATGGCCTAATGGGTTAAGGAACTCGCTGCTAAGCCTGTTGATGCAAATTTGATACCCAGAACTGAAATACTGTAAAGAGGAAATTGATTCCTGCAAGTTGTTCTGTCTAACACAAATGTACCATGACATATGGGCACAGTCAAAGTTAAAAGAATGCAGAGAAATTCAATACAATTATACACAAGGAGTTTGAATGGATAATGACACTCCAAGAGCTTATAGTTTATACAACAAAAATATAATTCATCGTAGAATGAGGAATGAAATACTTTCATATGAGTTATTTGTTAGAGAGACTACAGAGCCACTGTTCAAAAAAAAAAAAGAATAAAAATAAAAACCCAGCCAGTTGCCATTACTATTGCTTACTTTCTGATTTAGTTTTATTCTTGTTTGACATAGCCTAAAATCATCTGAGTATAAAGCTCTATTGAGGAACTATCTGGATCACACATGCCCATAAACATACATGCCTTTGTGAGTTAATCTTAATTATTAATTGATATAAGAGGGTTCAGCTAACTGTGAGATATAGCATCCATGGGACAAAAATCCTAGTCTCTAAAAGAAAGCTATTGAAGCATGAGCCAGACAGCAAGTCCACAAAATGTATTCTTTCAAGCTTTATGCTTTAAGTTCCATAGCAACAAAAAGAAACTAGAACAGTTGCTCACCAGAAATAAACAGTAAGATGCAACTCTGTTCACTTTAAAAATATTTGTGTTGTGAGGCAGTAAATTAGCACAGTATACGGCTGGTCTAGTAAAGTGGTGACAGTTGGTTCTCCCCAGAAATCCATAATCTTGTTAGGCTTGGGATGTTTGCTAGATTTCTGATACCAAGCATGATTACTCTCCTATTAAGCTTGTTGTAGCCTAATTAGAAATCTGTTCGTTATTGCCAAGATATAAGTGCCAGTACCACACCTTTAAGATATCTTGGCATGGCTTCATAGGTGTTACTGCTGGGTAAGACTATTGCTTGCATTCCTTTATTGACTGATTTCATACTGCCTTCTTACCTGATAAAACAGGATCAGATGAATGGGGAGGAGGTCCCCCCCCATCAGTGGACTTGGAAAGGGGCACGGTGGAGATGAGGGAAGGAGGGTGGGATTGGGAGGGAATGAGGGAGCGGGACACGGCTGGGATACAGAGTTAATAAAATGTAACTGATAAAAAAAAAAGAAAGAAAACTAGATATCTAACTCAAAACTAAAGATGAATCACTGTCTTAAATATATCCATAGGTAATTTGATAGTTTAATAACAGTTTCTTAGAGATGAGAATACCATCCCAACTTTTACTAATAGAACTTGTCGGTCCTTATTTAAATTATTGAAGTAGAAATACTGAAGGTCTGTCTAACTCATTTCTATACAATTTTAAATTGAGGTGAACAGTACAATTGATATTAAACTCTAAAGATTTCTTTATGTTTTATTCATTTCTATAAAGAATTTACACTTTCCTAACATATGAAATAAGTGAAATCAGAGTGCCTAGGATTTATAGACACAATACTCTGTATGGCAAGTTATTTATTTCAGTATTATCTGTCATCTGTGATTTCATTACAGAATTCTCATAAATATATCTTTCTGCCTTCTAATTCCAGAAGTGGTGTGAGAAATCTTCGATTAAGGCTATGAATCTGTTTATTTTTTTTAAATATCTTAGATGATTATAAAAGAACAGTTCAATGATGATACTCAGGAAAATGTTATCCTAAGGCTATATGATCTTTATTTGTTTACTGTATATTATAAAGTAAATATTATTCAAATCCTCTAATATAGGTTTACTCTTTTCCTTCTTTTCCTTCCTTTTCCTTTCCTTTCTTTTCTTTTCTTTTCTTTTCTTTCTTTCTTTCTTTTTACCTTGATTTCTTTCTTTTATAATTCTTTTTTGTTGTTGTTGTTCTACATTGTTAATCAAATACAGGAAATTACACACACTAGGCAAGCATTTTACAACTGAATTAAAGTCTCATCTCTAAAGATACAATCTAGGCTGACTTTGAACTCAGAATTCTGTGTTTCGCCCACTAGCATGTGCCTGCCCAAATACTAGTTTCTTACCACAGTAATTATAGTAGATGAGACATTCATCTTTCTGCACCTCTTAAGCCTAAGAGAGTTTCTGTGTGTGTTGAGGGGGTGCACGCTCATACAAGTGCTTGCTTGCTGATGAAAATGCATGTTTACTAAAGGTAAACATGCATATTCTTTTTTTACTGAAAAAAAAAGAATAATGTCAGATGTGATCTTGTGCAGTGGTTTAATATGTGTGGATTAGTTTTTAGAGTTTCAGTTGTTGAATGTAGCATTTGTCATAAAACCTTCTGTAATGCCAGGTTCACGGGACCCTCAGAGACCACCAGGAGACGACTCAATACAATTGCAAGAGAGCTTTATTACGAGAGCAATCGAACTTAGGACCCAAGTCTCACTGACACAGCAGTTGAGAAACGGGACTCGGAGCTCTGAGTGAACAGGATTTTTAATGGGAAAGTCTGTGAGCAGGGGATTTCCATGGCAGCAAGCAGGGGAGCACAAGCCTTGGCATTACAGGATTGGGTGAAGTTTAGCAGGGCAGGGTGACCTTTTCTGAGGCACACAATTATAATTGCTAAGGCATATAGTCACAATGGCTATTTTTCTAAACCATATCTGAAACATTGGGGAGAATTTTCCCACCTGATTCTTAACTGAATCCCATTGATTATTGACAGGAAGTTTGTCTCTATTTTCTATGAAACATTTATTCTGTTATATTTCCTGGAGGCTGTTGCTAGGTGAGTTAACTTTGTTTTCTGCCAGGTGTACATTCTGTGATATTTCCTGGTACCTTAATTCAGTTCCCAGTCAAGATCTTTATTTCAAAATGGAGTTATATTCAGGCTAACTTAAACTATTCACTTCTACTTGTCCTACTTGCAAGTTGGTCTGAAGCAATGATGGCATTGAACTTGTGAGAGTGGCTAACCATTGACCATTCTAACTTGATGCCTATACCACAAGAAGGAGCCCATGGAGGATACTGCCTGGATGGTCAGGAAATGTAAGGTGTATGGTCCAGAGACATAGATTAGAACCAAACATGACTGGCCATAAATAAAGGTCAAAGAAACAATTACTAATTATAGTCTTCTGTACTCACAGGTGCCTAGCTCAATTTTTAAGAGAGACTTCCTCTAGCAGCTAAAGGGAGCAGATACAGAGACCCACAGCCAAACATGAAGTGGAGCTCATGAATCTCACGGAAGAGGGGGAGAAACAGAGGGGTCAAGCACACCAGGAAACATGGCCCACAGAATCAGTTAAACAGGTATCATAGTGGCTCCCAAAGACTAAAGCAGTAATCACAAAGCTTGCTTGGATCAGTTCCAGGTCCTCAATATGTGTTGTGGTTGTTTAAATTGTGATTTTTGTGGTACTCCTAATAATGGGAGTGGGGGTACCTCTGAGTCTTTTTCCTGACGTTAGGACCCTTTTTCTCCTACTGGGCTGCATCGTCCATCCTTGATATGAGGGTTTGATCATAGTCTGATTGTATCTTGTTATGTTATGTTAATTTAATATCCTTGGGAGGCCTGTTCTTGTCTTAACAGAAATCAAGGAACAGTGGATCTGTGGGATAGCAGAGGTGGAGTTGGGGACGGGGACAAGTGGAAGGAGAGAAGGCTGTGATCAGGATGTATTATATGAGATAATAAATAAGAAGAAAAAAATCACAAAAGTTCTTTATAAAATGTTCAGACTTAAATATAATCATCCTTTAGGCAGCATGCTAAGTGTTTTCAGATTCATTTAATATTTTTTTTCATAAGTTGGGATGTAGCAACTATTATTATGTTCATTTTGTAGATGAAGTAAGTAAAGTACAGAGAAGGAGAATAGATTTCCAAAGTCATATTTAAGTATGGACACTGGAAATCTCTTTTATATGCATCAGTCGTTGGTGTTCCAAAAGAAAAGTTGAAAGTTACTAAGGATGGTAGTCAGGATATGGGATTTCATGACAATTATTCATTACAGGTAAAAACAAATTCTCTCAAATTTTTTTCTAGAAACTTATCTGACAGCTAATCTGAACTAAGCCTAAAAGGAAAAGATCTTGATAAATGCTACACTTAGCAGTTGGTCTACATTAACATGTTCAGTTTCAGTCCTAGATAATAAAGGTTGTAAAAAGTAAGTTAATACATTTGTGTTGCCTTTAAAAATCATGATGATAACAACTAAACAACAACAGAAATCTACCCTAATTCACATCAGTCATAGGAATCATAAATAGCAATGTTTTCTCATGATTTTTGTGTTTGCTCATAATAAAAGCTACCAATTACAATTTTGTCTTATATATATTGAAAACCACAGATGGTTAGAAACAATAAGAGATCATGCAACAATGAAAATTAAAAAAAAAGTGTACTAGAAATATATTTACTAGTGACTTAAGAATGAGAAATACTGGGAGTTATGTTTGAGTAAATTGACATTTTCAGATAATTTTAAATGTTAAGGTAAGAGGAAACTGTAGTTGGGATGTATTGTATTAGAGAAGAATTCATTTTCAAGTTTTAAAAAAGGCAAAATATAAAGATTGAACAGAATCTCCATTAGTACAAAGAGACTTCTATTAAATAATTAGAACAAATGTCATAAAACAGTTGAGATAAGTAAATGTAGTAGTATACATTCTCAAAGACCAACCACAGTGACTAATGCAGGACATAATTATCTATTTGCCCACAAAATCAAAAGTTTACAACAAAGTCACAGCAAATAACAAAAGAATCAACCCCTCTTAACAGACATATTTAGTATCTTCATTTTATTTTGTTTCACAGAGCACCCATTTCCCATATACTGAAGAGCGAACCAGAACATTTATGAAAAGTATGGTAAAAAGGAAAGTAGAGCCAGGTGTGTTTATGCATGCCTGTATTCTCAGCACTTCAGAGGTAGAGACAAGAAATTTAGATGGTCAAGGGCTGCCTTCACCACATAGTAAGTTCAGGCCATTTTAGGATATATAATAAGATCCTTTCACAGCCACCCATCCCACAGATACCAAGATTATCCGTTAATATTTGGATATTTGTCTTCATTCTTCACTATACTCACCATAACATTTGCTTTAAATTATCTTATGTAACTATCATAACGAGCATAATTGTAAAGGCAATGAAGCATACTGGTGTGTAAATGGATCACTATGGAAAACAATTCAGGGAGTCATGTTCTTGACAATACATTGTGAAAGAACGTTTTAGATTTGGTTAACATAGGGAATGACTCATATCAATCAGTGATGTGTGTCTAAATTGAACACATTAAAAACAGAGTTCTTTTTCTCTGTCCCTTGGCAACAGTGATTTGAGCTCAGATCTTTCTTAATAAATGTCTTTTATCAAATATCAAGTCATTTTGGCCTCCCAAAAAATTCTTCCAAATTTCTTTAATATTTTTATATCTCCAGAATATATTGCCAAAATTGAGTAGTAAAGTTATTATAATTACTGTATTTGGATACTTTTTCTCAGTGGGAAAATTTTAGCTTTATTTGATTCCACAAATGAATATAAACTTAATTATAGTAAATTATAATAACCACCAGCAGCTGTGGAAGAATTACTCTTCTGATATCTGTTCTGTAATAATTCCTCCTGAAAACGAAGCTTTCTCAGGAAACCTTGATTTTAACACTTACTTTCCTTTTCCCAGATGTCGACAATGAACACTAAAAAATATCCTTAGGTTGACATTCTCATTTTTGCTTAGTTTGTCTTAAGTTCAATGATATGTTAACTTTACAAATGTTAGAGAATCTAGAATTTTAGTTCATTGCCTGTTTAAGCCGCAGGAATTTATGAAAGAAGGGAGAGATGAAAGAACTGGAGGGAACAGGAGCTCCACAAGGAGAGCAACAGAACCAAAATATCTGGGCCAGAGGCCTTTTCAGAGACTGATACTATAACCCAGGACCATGCATGGAGATAATCTAGAACCCATGCACAGATGTAGCCCATGAGAGTTCAGTCTTCAAGTGGGTTCCCTAGTAATGGGAACAAGGACTGTCTCTGACATGAACTCAGTGTCCAGCTCTTTGATCATCTCCCCCTGAGGGAGGAGCAGCCTTAACAAGTCACAGAGGAAGACAATGCAACCAGTGTTGATAAGACCTGATAGGCTAGGGTCATAGGGAAGGGGAGGAGGACCTCCCCTATGATTGGACTTGGGAAGGGGCATGGGAGGAGATGATGGAGGGTGGGATTGGTTTGGAATGAGGGAAGGGGTTATAGCTGGGATACAAAGTGAATAAACTGTAATAAAAAATTTAAAAAGAAAGAAAAAAGAAAATATTTTAGGCTTAGAATTTATTTATTCTGTAGTATAAATTTCTGTTCCCTTAAATGTATAACACAAGAAGACAACTTTTAATTTATTTTCTAAAAGGCAGAATAACATATATTACTGCAGATGAGTTCGGGTATACTCTGAAGTCTTAAGACCAGGCAACAACAGTATGTGTTGATAGTTTCATAATGCACTATGTGTTTGCAAGACTATTTTATTCTGTTATTTACTGGAAAAAATCAATGAAAATACAAGGAAATTTTTATTTGTTTCTTCAATTAATGTGGCCATGAATTATATATTTCAATACAACTGATAAATACCAGAACAAAATCATCATAAAGTCATTGAATGTATCCACTAAATTACAATGCTGTCTTACAGCTATTTAAAGTATCATCTGTTGACAATAATCTGGAAACACTTCTATTAAAACTGCAAGTATCTCTCCTTGAGAAAATGTCATTTCTGGAAGCCAAGACTTTTTTATTTGGGCCGCTATATTAAAATTGAATTAAAATGTACAAAGTAAGAGAACTATGACAAATAAACAGACCGATTATCCCTTTATAATCTATTATATTATATTATATTATATTATATTATATTATATTATATTATAT
>NW_026596445.1:83716-146197 GCF_907164565.1 Psammomys obesus | reverse complement strand
ATTATATTATATTATATTATATTATATTATATTATATTATATTATATCAATAGAATAGATTGTTCATCATTTTCGGATACTACAAATATTGGGTCTGGAATGATTTCTCAGTGGAAAATTGCTATTGATTATTAACTGATAATGAAGATTCAATCTGCTAAGCCTGCTGAAATAAGATTATCACTTTGAAGTAATAGTATTCTAATTTACAAAACTACATAATAATTTTTCAAAGCAAATGACATCTAAAGAATTGGTGATGGATGCAGTCTTTATGTTATAGAGACATTATTTGACTTGTTTGAACTAATTTCACCAGAAGACATATGAAACTTTCTGATGAAATTATAACTTTCACTACATGTTTTAATTCATTTAGTATTTAAACATACAAGTTTAAAGACATACTGGATAGTTTTCCTCACTGTGGTAAATACCTGACATAAACAAATAAAGGAAGAAAAGATTAGTTCTGACTTCCAAATTCAGAGCTCACATTCCATGTTGTTCTGACTTCATTACTGGAGCATCTAGGCCGAAACATATGATGGAATAGAACTGCTCACCATATGGTAACAGGTAAGACAAAGGGCAAGTAACAACAAGGAACAAGTGTCAATCTATTAAGTCCTGATCCCAGTGGAATATTTCCCCAATTCCAAACAATTCTAGCACCTCTGAATACTGCCATGAAATAATGGATATTCTTCAGTCCAATCTCTTCCCCAAATCTCATTTGTGAACACTGTTCCAGTAAGAACTAAATTTACAGAACGTTAAAAAAAGCTCATAAATAAAAAATTTCTCATTAAGTTTAAATTTAATAAGACATAACACCTGTTCCTTATCACAGTTTAAGGAGCAATTATCAGATGAATACCTTTTAAAATAGATAGTTCTAAAATAAATTGATTTACATTAATTATATAAAAATTATTTAAAGATTTTGATTATGATTCAAATTTATGAGACAAGAACTAATTTTGAGTAAATCTTTAGGAATGGAGAACAAGAATTATAATTATAACAAGACATCCAGTTAGTTAACTTTTATAAGATAGCATAAGTAGATTGTATTAGTAATTTGAATTTATTATTATGATTATCTTAATTAAATTAGAAAATAAAAGGAATAAATTAAAAATACATTCCTATTGGGTTCTTCTGATCATATTCATGCATTAACTCTACATTAAAATATACTTTTTGAAATGTGTTCACTTCATCACTGGCAAAATGAAAATAAATTAAATCTAATAAGAAATGTGAGATAGTAGATAATTAAAGAAGAAAATATAAGCAAGGTAGTCAAAAGTTATAGTGAAAGAAACAGTAGAGAGCCATGGTGCCTCACCATGTACAATTTTACAGCTTGAGATGCTGAAGTAGGCACAGAGTTCAGTACAGATCAGATAGAGTTGAGATCTGTGTGTAGCAAAAAAGATTAAAAATGTAAAGATTCAGTTGTAAAAATAGAAATATTAGATCTTATACTTCTATCTTCAAGTATAGAAATTTTTAAAATCTAAAAATTATCACCTTTACTTTGGGTGACACAAAAAAATGAGAAAGCTTGTAAGTACACAAATGAAAAATTGTTGGATCCTTCACACTGGAGATATTTACCATGTGATCACATATAAAGGATGTTGGGGGTGGGGGAGTGCGGTGGCTCCAAGATGGCAGTGACCAACATGCACTGTATCTGAAGGGCAGAGGATCTGAAACTACTAATCTGGTGTGTGGAGGGACAGCTGAAATCAGAATATAGACTTTGAAGCTTCCCGGGGTAGAGGGGAAAACTCGTGAGTTGGGACAGATTGGATCCCGGTCACCCCTGGACTTCTCCAGGGTCTGAGAGTGGCAAACTTTTGCCCACCTACACTTTCACTTGACCCAGCAGCTGCCCCAAGTAGAGGCCTCCCTGGCTAACGGCCAAAAGCAGACACCACTGATGGATCTCTTACACTTTCATTTGCTCCTGTGGACCTAACATGAGAGTAGAAAACCTTGTGCCCACTGTGGCACATATACGCCTGCAAGTGAGTGCACATTTGAGTGAGTGCATCTTTTAAAGAGTACATGCACAGGATCCCTCTACCTTAGCAGCCAGACATAAGATTCCTCCCACCCACACTCCCACTGTGGGCAACATACGGATCCCTGGTACAGCATTCTCAACATTCAAGCCCCTGTTCTGTGGACCTCTCAGTGGAGTTCACCTGAACATTTCCTAGAACCAAGATGGTACAACCCATACAGATCTGAGTGCCTGGAGGAAACTATAGTCCTGTGGGCCACTGAGACAGTCAGGATACCTGTGCGAGCAAACTGCACCTATGAACCACGCCACCACCCCTACCTATTGCATTCCACCCTTTTGGGCACCTACATGTACTGGCACCCTATCTTTCAAGGCACATTTCCATGTATACTCCCGTATTTATACACATGAGCTTTCTTCCCTTACCTTCATCTGAAGAACCAACATTCACTCTCAAACTAGTGAACTTCTCTCATCTCCCTGAACAATACTCCCCACTCAAGAGATAGACTGACCCAGTCTGCAGTACAGGCTCCAGGAACAAACAGCAAAGGCTACAGATAAGCAGATGCCTAGAAGAGGCCAGAGTAGGAACACATCCAACAAAAATTAGGATGCCATAGGTTGCTTCAAAAGCAACCAAAAATCAATGGATATTTTAATTCTTCAGGAACAAAGAAAAATGATCTCAAATTTATGTTTATCCAACTATTAGAGGCACATAAAAATGAAATGAACAAAGCTCTCAAAGAAACACAGGCAAATATGGCCAAACAAATAGAGGCACATATACAGACACATAGAGAGTCACATAGAGAGTAACATAGAGAGGAAAGAAACAAAAAAATAGAGGCCATCATGGACAGACAGAAATCCAAATACAAACAAATGAAGGAAATGCTACCAAATATGAAAACAGAATTAGAATCAATAAAGAAAACACACAGAGAGAAACTCCTGGAGATGGGAAGCCTAGCAAAGAGAACATAAACAATAGAGGTAAGCATCAGTAACAGAACTCAATATATGGAGGAGGGAATCTCAACTGATGAAGACACAGTTGAAGAAATTAATATAACTCTCAAAAAAAACCCCATAAAATCAGAAAAGGTCCTCACACAAGAAATCAAGGACACCATGAAAAGACAAAAACTAAGAATAGGAATAGACAAACAAGAAGATTCCAGGCTGCAATGTCCTGAAAATATTTTCAAGAAAATCATAAAAGAAAATTTTACCAACAGAAAGAAAAGGTTGTAGAACTATTTAATTGATTTACCTGGTCTTGGTTCAGCTTTGGTAAGTGGAATCGATCAAGAAAATTGTCCATTTCATTTAGATTTTCAAATTTTGTGGCATATAGGATTTTGAAGTAAGACCTAATGATTGTTTTGATTTCCTCAGTGTCTGTTGTTATGTCCCCCTTTTCATTTCTGATTTTGTTGATTTGTATAGTGTCTTTCTGTCTTTTAGTTTGGCTAAGGGTTTGTCTATCTTGTTGATTTTCTCAAAGAACCACCTCTTGGTTTCATTGATTCTTTGAATTGTTTTATTTGTTTTGAATTTATTGATTTCCGATCTGAGATTGATTATCTCCAGCAGTCTAAGGAAATCATGAAATTTGCAAGTAAATGGTGGGAAATGGAAAAGATCATCCTGATGCAGTATCCCAGAAGCAGAAAGACACACAGGGTATATACTCATTCATAAGTGGATATTAGACATATAGGATAAACCTACTAAAATCTGTACACCTAAAGAAATTAATCAAGAAGGAGGACTCGGGCTAAAATGCTCAATCCCCATTCAGAAAGACAAAGAGGATGGACATCAAAAGAAGGAGAAAACAGAGAACAGGAGAGGAGTCTGCCACACAGGGCCTCTGAAAGGCTTTACCCTGCAGGGTATCAAAGCAGATGATGAGACTTATGGCCAACCTTTGGGCAGAGTACAAGGAATATTATGAAAGAAGTGGGAGATAGTAAGATCTGGAGAGGACAGGAACTCCACAAGGAGAGCAACAGAACCAAAAATCTGGGCACAGGGGACTTTTCTGAGACTCATTCTCCAGCCAAGGAACATTCTTGGAGATAACTTAGAACACCTGCACAGATGCATCCTATGGAAGTTCAGTATCCAAGTGGGTTCCATAGTAATGTGAAGGAGTCTTGTAATTGGAATTTTGCCTCCTAGCCTTGGCAGATGCGGGTCTTACCTAAATTCCGTTTCTCAGAGACTGTCCTTGGCAGTCTCTGCAAGCGGGGTGCTCTGAGCCTGAGAAGTAGATAGCAAGCTCCCTGCAACCCTGGGAACCAGATAGCAAACTTTGTGTAACCTTGAGTGAATTCTTGGATGCCTTGCCAGGTGGCACAGATGTGTTGCTACTGTGAAAAAATTTTGCTTGCACCCTCTGCTTTATAAGTAGTGTTTGCACATTCAGTAAACTAAGATTTGATCAGGAATCTGTCTTGTCTCCATTCTTCAAGTCTCTGTCCCCCCCCCCCCATTTCCACTCTCTCTTTCAGGTGGACCCTGTTCGACTAACCCGCAGGACTGGTCAATAATGGGAACAGGGACTGTCTCTGACATTAACTGATTGGCCTGCTCTTTGATCATTTCCCCTTGAGGGGGGAGCAGCCTTACCAGGCCACAGAAGACGACAATGCAACAACTCCTGATGAGACCTAATAGACTAGGAAGGAAAAGAAGACCTCCCCTATCAGTGGACTTGGGGAGGGGCATGAGTGGAGAAGGGGAAAGAAGGGAAGGATTGGGAGGGGAGAAGGAAGGGAGTTACAGGGGGGATACAAATTGAACAAAGGGTAATCAATGAAAATTAAAATAAAAAGGAAAAGGATGACCTTAAACATACAAGAAACTTACATAAAACTAAATGGTCCAGACTAGAAAAAAAAAAAAAAGAAAACTCCTCAGTCACATAATAGTTAAAACATTAAGTGTACAGAACAACAACAACAAAATTAAAAGCAGCAAGGGGAAAATGGCCAAATACCATATAAAAGTAGACCAATCAAAATCAATCACACTAGACTTCTCAACAGAAATTATGAAAATCAGTAGGGCCGGGGCAGATATCATGTATACTCTAAGAGACTAGAAATGCCAACCCAGAAAACTATAATCAGGAAAAAATTTCAATCAACAAGGATGGAGAAAAAAATATTCCATGAAAAAAATTAAACTTAAACAATATTTACTCAGCAACCCAGCCCTAGAGAAGATACTAGAAGAAACACTCCAATCTAACGAAATCAACTATACCCAAGAAAACACAAGATATAGATAACTTCACAGAAGAAAGAAAGAAAGAAAGAAAGAAAGAAAGAAAGAAAACAATACAAGTAACACACTATCACAAGCAACTCCACGATAAAAGGAATTAACATTCATTGATCACTATTATTTATCATCAAAGTACTCAACTCTTCCACAAAAAGACACTGTCTGGCAGAATGGTTGCTGAAACAGGATCCAACATTCTGCTGCATCCAAGAAGCCCACCTCTGCAGCAAAGATAACCACTGCCTCAGAGTAAAGGGCTGGAAAAAGGCTTTTCAAGTTAATGGAAGCAGAAAACAAGCTGGAGTAGCCATTCAAAAATCTAATAAAATAGACTTTCAACCAAAATGATTTGAAAAAGATGATGAGGGACACTTCATTCTCATCAAAGGAAAAATCCACCAGGAGAAAATCACAATTCTTTTTTTTTTTAAATCTTTTATTTATTTTTTATTAATTACACTTTATTCATTTTGTATCCCCCCATAAGCCCCTCCCTCCTCCCCTGCCGATCCCACCCTCCCTCCCCTTTCTGCATGCATGCCACTCCCCAAGTCCACTGATAGGGGAGGTCCTCCTCTCCTTCTTTCTGATCTTAGTCTATCAGTTCTCATTAAAAGTGGCTGCATTGTCCTCTACTGTGGCCTGGTAAGGCTGCTCCCCCCTCAGGGGGAAGTGATCAACGAGCAGGCCAATCAGATTATGTCAGAGGCAGTCCCTCTTCCCATTACTATGGAACCCACTTGGACACTGAACTGCCATGGGCTACACCTGTGCAGGGGTTCCAGGTCATCTCCACAAATAGTCCTTGGTTGGAGTATGAGTCTCTGGGAAGTTCCCTGTGTTCAAATTATCTTGTTCTGTTGCTCTGCTTGTGGAGTTCCCGTCCCCTCCAGCTCTTACTATTTCCCACTTCTTACATAGAATTCTATTCACCCTGCCCATCAGTTGGCCATCAGGCTCAGCATCTGCTTTGACAGTCTATACTGCAGAAGCTTTCAGAGGCCCTCTGTGGCAGGTTTCAAGGTTGTTTCCTGTTTTCTTCTGGCTTTCAGAGGCACAATTCTAAACATCTGTGCACAAAATTCAAGAGCACCTGCATATGTAAATGAAATATTATTAAAGTTTAAATCACACATCGAACCCAATACCTTAAGAATAGGGCACTTCAAAATTGTGCTCTCACCAAGGGACAGATCATCTAGACATTATCTAAATAGGGAAATAATGACATTTACAGATTTCCTAAATCAAATGTACGTAATAGATGTCTACAGAATTTTTTACCCAAACTTAAAAGAGTATACCTTATTCTCAGCACCTCAAAGAACCTTCTCTAAAATTGACCACATAGTAGGACACAAAGGAAACCTTCACAGATAGAAGAATGAAATAGTCCCCTGTATCATATCATACCACCACAACCTAAAACCTTACCTCAACAAACACAGACAGAAATAACAAAACCCTATACACAAACGTAAACTAAACAACTCACTATGCAATAAAAGCTGTCTGAATGAAGATTGAGCATCTTACCAGGATCCTCCTTCTTGATTAGCTTCCTTAGGTGTAAAGGTTTTACTATGATTATCTTATATTATAAGTCTAATATCCACCTATAAGTGAGTATATAGTGAGTGTGTCTTTTTGCTTCTGGGATACCTCACTCAGGATAATCATTTCTAGATCCCACCATTTGCCTGCAAATTTTATGATTTCCTTGTTTTCAATTGCTAAGCAGTACTCCATTGTATAAATATACCACAATTTCGGTATCCATTCCACAACTGAGGGACATCTGTGTTGTTTGCAGCTTCTGGCTATTAGAAATAAAGCTGCTATGAACATGGTTGAGCAAATGTCCTTGCTGTATACTTGAGCATCTTTTGGATATATACCTAGGAGTAGTATAGCTGGATCTTGAGGTAGTACTATTCCTAATTGTCTGAAAAAGTGCCAGATTGATTTTCCAAAGTGGTTGTAGAAGTTTACATTCCCTCCAGCAAGAGTGTAGTGTGACTCTTTCTCCATAACCTCTCCAGCATGTGTTATCACTTGAGTTTTTTATCTTAGCCATTCTGATAGGTGTAAGGTGAAATCTCAGAGTCGTTTTGATTTCTTTAGGCAGTTTTCTTGATAGATTCCATTTATGAAAGTTAAATCAGGATCAGGTAAATAGATTAAATAGTCCTATATCCCCCAAGGGAATACAAACAACCATCAAAAGTCTTCTATAAAAGACCAGGGCTATATGGTTTCAACTCAGAATTCTACCATACCTTCACAGAAGAGCTCATGCCTATATTCTTTAAACAGTTCCACACAATAGAAACAGAATGGAGATTATCAAACTCATTCAATGAGGCTACAGTTACCTTGATACATAAACCATACAAAGACCTCCCCAAAAAGGGAACATCAGACTTATCTTTCTTATGAACATTGATGCAAAAATACTCAATAAAAAACTTCACAATCCTAATCCAAGAACCCATAAAAGATATCATCCACAATGACCAAGTAGGTTTCATCCCAGGCATTTAGGAGTGGTACGATATATGGAAATCCATCAATGTAATCCACCATATAAACAAACTGAAGTAGAAAAATAACATGATTATCTCCTTAGATGCTGAACAAGCATTTTACAAAATCCAACACCCATTCATGTTTAAAGTCTTGGAGAGATCAGGGATACAAGACACATACCTCAACATATACAACAAGCCTATAGACAACAGCAACCTAAAGGGAGAGAAACTTAAATCTTGAGGCAGCACTATACCTATTTTATGAGAAAGTGATAGATTGAGTTCCAAAGTTGTTTTACAAGTGTACATTACCACCAGCAATGGAGAAGGGCTCCCCCTTTCTGTTTTTTAAGTATTTTTAAAATATTTTAAGATCATAATGTAATTACATTATTTATACCTTTTCTCTCTCCAAACACTCCCAAATACTTCCACATGATTTCTTTCAAATTCATAGCCTCTTACTCTGTGTTAACACACACACACACACACACACATATACATATTTATTTTGGTGTTTTTCTTTTATTTTTTTAAATTTTATTCATTTTATATCCAGATTATAACTCCCTCCCTCATCTCCTTCTGGTCCCACCCTCTCTCTCTTTTCTCCCTCTACTTTCCCCTTCTCCTAGTCCACTGAATGGGGGAGACATTCTCCCCTGCCATCTGACCCTAACTTATCAAGTCTCATTAGTACTGCTGGATCCTTGTCCTCTATGATCTGACAGGATAGCGTTGCCAGGGGGTAAGTGAGCCCACCATAAATGTCCTCTTATAGGCTCCACCCAACAAGGGATCAAAGCAGATGCAAGGACTCACAGCCAATCTTTGAACAGAAAGCAGGGCATCTTATGGAAGAATTTGGGGATACCTGTAGGAGACAGAAGCTCCACAAGGAGACTAAGAAAGCCAAAATATCTGTGCCCAGGGAGGTCTACAGAGAATGATACACCAACCAAAGAACAGGCAGGGAGAGGACCTAAATCCCTGCTCAGATGGTAGACCAGTGGCAGCTCAGTCTCATGTGGGTGCCCAAGAAAGGAGAACAGGGGCTATATCTTACATGATCTTGGTTGCCTGCCCTTTGATCAATGGGAACTCTTACAAAGGAGAGCATTTAATTGGGGCTGACTTACAGTTTCAGAGGTTTAGTCCATCATTGGCATTGTAGGAAGCATGGCAGCATTCAGGCACACATGGAGCTCCAGGAGGTGAGAATTTGATATCTTGATCCAAAGGCAGCCAGGGGTAGACTAGATGTGTTCCACAGTGGGCAGACCTTAAGCACATGACCTCAAAGCCTTCACTGTCACTCTTCCTATAACAAGACCACACCTTCTACAAAAAGGCCAGACCTCCTAGTAGTGTCATTTCCAATGGCCCAAGCATCTAATCACATGAATCTATGGGGGCCACATCTATTCAAACGACCACAATTTTATAATAGATAATGTCATAATTTGGTTTGCTTAAAATACCATAAGTTTTAATAAAAAACAAACAAACAAACAAAAACAACAAAAAAAATACACAACACTTTGTTCCCACTGTTATAAGAGATGGAAACCCAGGACCACAGTGCCAGCAAATATTTAATATGGTAAGAATTCTGCTTCTGGTTTACAGATATTTTTTCCTTAATATCCTGGTATCATGGAAAGAAGAGAATAAGGTAAACTCTTTTCTATATTTTCTCATGATGGCACAAAGACTCAGTGTTCCCACATTTCTCACCCATATACTTTGAAAATTCCCTGACCTCAAATACTATCATTTGAGTGATTTTAACTACTTGTACTGAGCATACAAGTTTTGCAAGTTCACAAACATTCAGTTCAAAGAAGTTATGATGTTTGTTATAGTAAGAAGTGAGTTACTGGTATTACTTTGTATTTTCCTAAACTAATTCAAAACAACCTCTACAGTATTACACATAAATGATATTGAAGAAACAATTGTGTTCTTGAGGGTTACAAGGCAATAATTTTCTAGCTGAATCTTTAAAAAGCCATTTGGCTAATTTATACAAATATATAGGTGTATAAAGTATAAAATATAGGTGTATTTAAAACTAAAATAAGCAAATTGTCGGATTTTGTCATATCCCATAGTAGAAACTTATTTTAAGTCCAATGAAAAAAAAACTGAACAAGGTAATATGAATTGAAATATGTAGCTCATGGCAACTCAGTCTCCAAGTTGGTTGCCTAGTAAGGGATACAGGAGCTGTCTTTGACATGAACTTAGTGCCTGGCTCTTTGATCACCTCCCTCTGGGAGAGTGCAGCCTTACCAGGCCACAGAGGAAGACAATGCAACCATTTCTGGTGATACCTGATAGACTAGGGTCAGATGGAAGTGGAGGAGGATTTCCTTTATTAGTGGACTAGTGGAGGGACATACGAGAAGAAGATGGAGGGTGTGTAGGTTTAGGAGGGGATGAAGGAGGGGGCCACAGCTGGGATACAAAGTGAATAAATTGTAATAATAAATAAATAAATAGTCCGACAGACAGACAGCTAGATAGATATACAGATGATAGATAGATAGTTAGATAGATAGATAGATAGATAGATAGATAGATAGATAGATAGATAGATAGATAAAGTTTAAAAAAGAAATATACATTGAGTAATGTCTCTTCAGCCAAAACGTTATATTTGGTAAAATAAAACCTTCAATCTTTCATTCTTATCTATGTCCTTTACATGTTTTAAAGTGTCATAAAACTGTTTCCCACTTTTTTTTCCAGCTGATTTAGAGTATCTGGTTTTATGTTGAGGTCCTTGATCCACTTGGACTTTAGTTTTGTGCAGGGTGATGAATATAGATCTATTTTCATTTTTCTGCATGTAGACATCCAGTTGGTCCAGCACCATTTGTTGAAGATGCTGTCTTTTTTCCATTGAATGGATTTGGCTTCTTTGTCAAATATTGAGTATTCATAGGTGTGTGGGTTTATTTCTGGGTCTTCTATGCGATTCCAGTGATCCTCCTTTCTGTTTCTATGCCAATACCATGCAGTTTTTATTACTGTTGCCCTGTAGTACAGCTTGAGATCGGGAATGGAGATACCTCCAGATGATCTGTTGTTGTACAGGATCGTTTTGGAGATTCTGGGTTTTTTGTTTCTCCATATGAAGCTGAGAATCTTTTTTTCAAGGTCTGTAAAGAATTGAGTTGGTATTTTGATGGGAATTGCATTGAATCTGTAGATTGCTTTTGGCAGGATGGCCATTTTCACAATGTTAATCCTACCAATCCATGAGCACGGGAGATCTTTCCATCTTCTGAGATCTTCTTCAATTTCTTTCTTCAAAGACTTGAAGTTTTTCTCAAACAGGTCTTTCACTTGCTTGGTTAGAGTCACACCAAGGTACTTTATGTTATTAGTGGCTATTGTGAAGGGTGTTGTTTCCCTAATTTCTTTCTCAGCCTTTTTGTCTTTGGTATACAAGAGGGCTTCTGATTTTTTTGAGTTGATTTTGTATCCTGCCACTTTGCTGAAGGTGTTTATCAGCTGAAGAAGTTCTCTGGTTGAATCTTTGGGGTCGCTCATGTATACTATCATATCATCTGCAAATAGTGACACTCTGAGATTTCACCTTACACCCATCAGAATGGCCAAGATGAAAAACTCAAGTGATAGCACATGCTGGAGAGGTTGTGGAGAAAAGGGAACCCTCCTCCATTGCTGGTGGGAATGTAAACTGGTTCAACCACTCTGGAAGTCAATCTGGCGCTTTCTCAGACAACGAGGAGTAGTGCTACCTCAAGACCCAGCTATACCACTCCTAGGTATATACCCAAAATTTGCTCAAGTACACAACAAGGACATTTGTTCAACCATGTTCGTAGCAGCTTTATTTGTAATAGCCAGAACTTGGAAACAACCCAGATGTCCATCAACGGAGGAATGGATACAGAAATTGTGGTATTTTTACACAATGGAATACTACTCAGCAATCAAAAAGGAGGAAATCATGAAATTTGCAGGCAAGTGGTGGGATCTAGAAAAGATCATTCTGAGTGAAGTATCCCAGAAGGAGAAAGACAAACTTGGTATATACTCGCTTATATAGACCTACAAGACATGATAAACATAATGAAATCTACACACCTAAAGAAGATAATCAAGAAAGTGGACACAGGCGAAGGTGATTAATCCTCATTTAGAAAGACAAATGGGATGTGCATTGAACTTATGACAGGAGTCTACCACAAAAGGCATCTGAAAGACTCTACCTAGAAGTGTTTCAAAGCAGACACTAAGACTCATAACCAAACCCTCGGCAGAGTGCAGGGAATCATATGAAAGAAGGGAAGTTAGTATGATATGGAAAGGATAGGAGCTCCACAAGGACCAAATATATCTGGGCACAGGGTCTTTTCTGAGACTGACACTCAACCAAGGACCATCTATGGATATAACCTAGAACTTCTGCTCGGATGTGGCCCGTGGTAGCTCAGTAACCAAGTAGTTTTCCAAAGTAAGGGGAACACGGACTATTTCTAACAGGATCTCAAGGGCAGGCTGTTTGACACCCCCCCCCCCAGGGGAGGAGC
Organism: Psammomys obesus; assembly: GCF_907164565.1. NCBI lineage: Eukaryota > Metazoa > Chordata > Mammalia > Rodentia > Muridae > Psammomys > Psammomys obesus. The sequence goes on along the minus strand of NW_026596445.1, from coordinate 133,751 downwards.
AGTCTGTTAGGCCACAGAGGAGGACTTTGCAGCCAGCCCTGAAGATACCTGATAAAACAGGGTCAGATGAAAGGGGAGGAGGTCCTCCCCTATCAGGGGACTTGGAAAGGGGCAGGGAGGAGACCAGGGAGGGAGTGTGGGGTTCGGGAGGGAATGAGGGATCAGGATACAGCTGGGACACAGAGTTAACAAAATGTAACTAAAAAGAAAAATAAAAAAAAATAAAAAAAAATAAAATGTCATAAAACTTCCTGAAGAAAACATTCACATTAGAGTTGGAATTTTACTAGATGATATAGATTATTCATAAAGTTCATTTGTGAGAAATATTTTTCTTCTTTGAAAACAGTTCAAATAAAAAAACAATGAGATAATGGATAAAAATTTTTTTTCAAGAGTAAATGGTTTTAATATGATTGCCCTGCTCTTTGATCACCTCCCCCTGAGGGGTGAACAGCCTTACCAGGCCACAGAAGATGACAATGCAGCCACTCCGGATGTGATCTGATAAACTAAGATCAGAAGGAAGGAGACAAGGACCTCCCCTATCAGTGGACTTGGGAAGGGGCATGCGTGAAGAAGGGGGTGGGAGGGTGGGATCAGGAGGGAGGAAGGAGGGGCTTTTGGGGGAATACAAAGTGAATAAAGTATAATTAATAAAATAAAAAAGAGTAAATGGTTCTTAATCCAATATAGTTAATCTTTATGATAAGGAACAAATAATAAATAGGGTTATGTGTATCAACTTATTTTTATAAAGGATGTTTCAATAGGAATGATCAGATTCAGACCTATTCTGATAATGGTATTAGTCCACTGTAGTTTTTTTTTTTTTTTTCAATGGAAGAGTAACTGGTAATTGGCCAATTACTATTGAAGTAAGTTGGCAGGCAGAGCCATATGGGAATTATAGATTTATTTGCTACAATGAGAACCATCCCATAAAGTTTTGGCCCTTAGCTTTAAACCTTTCTCTGAGAAACACCCATGATTATAGAAATTATTTGATTCACTGAAGATTTCTACTGGACAGGTCAGAAGTTGATCACTCAAATGGCCTTGAAAAACCTACTATTATCTCTAGAAGGTCACTCTGACAAAACTGATGACACCAATGTCATACTGTCTAGCCAGTATAAGAATAACTAGCTGTTAACATAATTGTTCCAATATAGAAATATCAAATTACATAAAAGACATAAGCTCCTGAAGCAGTTAATGCTAAAGTACATTTATTTCAGTTTGAAATTCCCTTAGATATTCATTGGCTCTAACAGTATGATAAAAAGTAGCATAGGTGTCCAGTGCCCAGTGCCAATTATATTTGAAAATGAAGTATGCATGTTTTCTTCCAATATGCTCTTAATTGCTAGATTCATTGTATGTACACAGAGGCATACAAGTATCTGCCAGTAATAACATTTATGCCATGTCCGATAATCTCTTATCTAAGAAATGTCTAAGCACCAAGTGTATCATATATGAATATAGATTTTGCAAATAAATCTTTATGAGTACTATGCCTCTTTACTAATATGAGTAAGTTAGCATATTAGCGATTAAGTGTACTGTATCCGTTTTTTGTTGCTGTGACAAAAAATAAAAATAAAAACATGAACCAAACAGATTGAAGAACGAAGGACTTGTTCTGGCTCAAATTTGAATGTACAGTCCATCATAGAAGGAAAGGTATGCCAACAAGAGCTTATCATGCTCTAAAAGCAAAAATGTGAAGTATCTTGCTAAATTATACCTGGAGAGAAGTGGAGAAAGAGATCAATGCTGATGATCAGGTTGCCTTTTTCTCTTTTTCCTTTGTCCTGGATCCAAGCCTATAGGATGCTGGCACCTACATTTACAGTAGATGTTCTGACCTTATTTAAGCCTTTCTTAAAATACCCATAAAATTATATCCATAATTGAGTCTCTTAGTAGAATCAAAATTCACGCATATTAAAAGTGATAATCATTACACATGCCAAATAAATTTTTAAGAAATCCTGGGGAGATGAATCTGTCAATAATAGTGTTTTTTTCTGCAATCACGAAGAACCAAGTTTGAATGCACAACACCTATATAAAACATTGGTCATTAAAAGCCACAGCACTGATGAGCTGGATATAGATCCCAGAATTTGACATCTCTTCAGAAGCTGAAGACACAAACTTCTGCTTCAGACGAAGTCCATATTTCAAGACAGTAAGGGTAAGAGTGACAGAGGAAGACATCTGATATCCTACTCCGACTTCTGTATACATGTGCACACACACACACACACACACACACACACAAACAAACAAACACACACAATTACATACACACAAATGATGACAGAATAATATGACTATTTTTGTTTGTCTCTGCTAATTCTTAGGTAAGAGTATTTTGCCTTAATTTCATGATGCTGCCTATTTCTTCTGAATAACAAATTCTTTGTCTCTGTATGACTAAATAATTACATAATATATGAGAAATCTTATTGATATTTCTCGTAGTATTTAAGTTTAAGAAGTCATATTGAAAATGAAGAATCCTCACTTCATAGAAGCAAATTATTGAATGGTAAGAACTATTATTAAATTTCATTCATTGTATCATAACTTTTGAGCAACAAGGAAGTCTATACCAAGGAAAGAGGAAATATACATGTTTTTTTTTTCCCTAAATGTACATAAGTTATTTTTGGCCTGCTGATTTTGTTTTGATGAAACTTAAATCAGTACTGAAATATCCTACTGCCTATAGTGTTGAATTATCTTAGATAATTCTGTAAGAAATAGAAGAAGCTATGTAGATACGAACAAGGTAGAAGTTATAGTCATTTTATAATATAGATATTATTTTGACTTTTTAATTTTTAAATTTTTTAAAAGTTATTAATTTAATCAGTTTACAGCCTGATACCAGCCCTTTTCCTCTTCTTTTCCCAGTCCCACTTTCATGTACCCATACTCTCATTCCATCTTCTCCTTCTCCTTAGAGAAGGGGAGGCTCCCAAGTGGTATCAACCCATCCTGCCACCTCAAGACACAGCAGGACTAGGAACATCCTCTCCCACTGGGGCCTGACAAGGCAGCCAAGATAAGGGAAAGTGATAATCAATAACAAATGGCTTTTTCTCCACTTAAAATACATAGTAATATTTTATGGTCTGCAGATACCAATTTGATAAGGAGAAATGTTTTGGGGATAATTTAAGAAATATATAATTCCCAGAGAAATTGACAGGTAGTTTCACACTCCTTCATGTAACCATCTTTATAAGCTCATATCCAAGGGGAGACACAGGAAAGATATGATAAATCCAGTAGTAAACATTAAGGTTAGGTAGATGATCAAGTCCAGAGACTGAGTTTAGTCTGTAATTACAATAGGGTATATGAACTGGATTTGCACTATGTAGTCACATACTAGGAATTAATCTATTTATTACAGTGCATATCTCTGTAAGAAAATGTTTACTTAATTTATAACCAAGGAATTAATTAGATCAATGATCATCACTGTTATTTGATGATATGAAAATACCTAATTAAGCCTGAGTTTATTGAATGGAGACTACTTTTGTGAACCTCTTAATGTTTTACATTTTTATAGATATCATGGCAGAGTAAAGTCCCCCAAAGTTCTCTATTTTGTACCCTTGAACTTATGAATTTGTGACCTTAACATGACTTTTGTGACCTTAACATGAAGCAAACTTAACCTTAAAACTGGAGAAGGAAGACAAAAATCAACAAATTATGAATTAACAGGAATAAATTCAAAGGCTTCTATATATAACACAACCCCCTCTGCATATTGTGAGACAGTGATTATATGTATAGGTTTAGCAAAGTCTAATAAAACCATAAGAATTACATATATTTGTGATTTTTGCAACAGAAAAACAAAATAAAAAACAAATGTGGGTGTTGTGTACAATAAGAGAAAATTGAGAATGCACTTTCTTTAAGAGAAACTAAGTAACATGTATTGGTCCAAACTCTGATTTTATCAGAGAAAAAATCTTTATCTGGCCTCTGCCTTACAGAATTATACATAATGACTTTGTGTGGTATCAAGGTATGATATTTATGTTAAAGGTAGATAAATGTATTGTATATAAAAATAAGTATATTGAAAACTCTTCTGTTTTAAAATTTGATTAGTTTAGCATTCCTTTCAACTTCTGCTGTGAATCTAATGTTTCTTATCAATTTTTGCCCTTTGAAGCTTTAGAGTACTGGTAAAGTAAATCACTAATGTGAGATAATTTGTTCTTTGCCCAGAGTATAATTTAAAGGAAATACATGAGGCTTAAACCTATATTAATGACTACAGGAAAATGAGAAAACTGGGAGTGGGAAAAGTAGTTTACTAAAGGGAGAACACATCAAGTGGTTGTCCTGTGCTAAACTGTCAACCCTGAAAACATGTATACAAGTCACACCACATGAACTGAAAAGGTTATTTTTAGGAATATGTATTTATATACATATAAAATGCATAAACAATTTCTGAAATAAGAGGCTACGAATCTTCGGTAAAGGGGTGGGGAGAGACATGTAGGATGTTTTGGATAGAGGAAAGGAAAGGAAAGGAAGAAATATTGTAATTATATTATATGCAGAAAATTAAAATTTTAAAAAGGAAGTACCTAAACTTTTACATCATGTTTTCTCATCCTAGATGTTACTAACATTTGGGTCTAAGGAATACTTACTTGAGTAGCCTGCCCTGAGGGTGGCAATTTTTTTTTTTTTTTGCTTTGTTTGTTTGTTTGCTGCAGTGTCCTCCTTTGTGGCCTAGCAAATCTGCTCCTCCCTCAGGCAGGATATGTCAAAGAGCCAGCCACTGAGTTCATGTCAGAGACAGTCTCTGTTCTCCTTACTAGGGACATTTGGATACTGCCATGGGCTATGTCCGAGCAGGGGTTCTAGGTTATATCCATGCATGGTCCTTGATCATAGTCATTTTTAAAATACTCATTAAAATGTCAGTAACTTCTCTTTTAATTTTATGAATATTGTGACTTAAATTCAGAACTTTTGCAGTATTCATGCTTCTCCACTTCAGTCTGGATAGAAATAGTCAATTGTTAGTGAGAAGTGTGATATTTTCCCATGTAAGCATAAATGGGTTTGCATGATATTTAGTTGAGAATGGCAGTAAAGCATTTCAGCTAAATATTAGTGGTAAAAATTGTTGTAATTCATTTTCTAGCTTACCACCAATTGTCTCAGAAATACAAAGAAATAGTTAACTCACATTTTTACTATCCTAAGACTACATAATATGCTATCATTTTTTTATTTTATGTTTTTTTTTTAGTTTTATTTTTTTCTTATCAGTTACATTTTATTAACTCTGTATCCCAGCCGTGTCCTGATCCCTCATTCCCTCCCAGTCCCTCCCTCCCTCCCTCATCTCCACCCTGCCCCTTTCCAAGTCCACTGATAGGGGGGACCTCCTCCCCATTCATCTGATCCTGTTTTATCAGGTATCTTCAGGACTGGCTGCAAAGCTCTCCTCTGTGGCCTAACAGGACTGCTCCTCCCTTGGGGGGTGGGGAGGTCAAAGAGCCAGTCATTGAGTTCCTGTTAGAAACAGTCCTTGTTCCCCTTACTATGGGAAACGAATTGGTTATTGAGCTACCACAGGCTACATCTGAGCAGAGGTTCTAGGTTATATCCATACATGGTCCTTGGTTGAATGTCAGTCTCAGAAAAGACCCTGTGCCCAGATATATTTGGTCCCTGTGGAGCTCCTATCCTTTCTCCATCAGACTAACTCCCCTTCTTTCTTATGATTCCCTGTACTCTGCCAAAGGTTTGGTTGCTATCATTTTTTTACTGATATGTTTTACTGATACAGCATTGGTTCCTAAGAAATCAATAATGTGTGAGGGTTACTGAAAGGCTAGAGTGTGTCCTTGAATTATCATAAAATAACAGAGCCCTAGGCTTGATGGCAAGTTGTAAGAATATTTTTCACATTTTTATTAAGAATTTAGGAAATTGATCCAAGATGGCTGTGCTGTGAAGACACTGTGCCTGAGAAGCAGGACACCAGTGACTGCACAGCCACCAACAGTCCGAACTCTAAACCCTAAAACACCAGCAATTGTATTACCCAAGTGAGAAGAATCCCCATAGTGTGGGAAGCAATCAGTCCACCAGTTTCAGGTGACCCAGCTAAAATCTGGAACAGTTCCCTGGTCCCAGCATAAGCTCAGTCTCCAGCCCAGAGCCACAGGCCTGGGTGCTCTGATCACTATCACAAACTGAACTATAGGCTCCACTACAACAGAGACTGGGTTTTCCAGACAAGTCAAAACTCCATTGTGAAGGAAGTAATCAAGACCGACTACAGGCCACCCAGACTACCCTTGGAATAGATCCCAGGGTCCAGCAGGTGCTCAGCTGCCAGAGCAAAGACCTGCTTGCATGCCTGACTCAACATCCTAGCAGATAACTAAAGACAGACAAAAAAGACAGACAAAAATTAACCCAGATATGCTGGCCCTCAAGCTTGTCAGCCATCTGATGAATATGGCATCTAGTGTATGTAAGTTTTATTATGACAGTGTCCCCAAATGCTGGCATTAGCTCCCCAAGGTCTCTGAGAAGATTGTAGCACAATGACAGATGACTTCAACTCTGGATCATGGTATGTTAACCACTGGGCTAGATTGACCCCAACTGGACCAGTGCTAGGGCCCAGCCTAAACAATGGACAAAGCTGTGGACACTTGGAGACTCATTACTTCACATTGCTGAAGACGAAGTGAAGCCAATCTCTGATGTTTCTTTTTGTTTTGTTTTGTTTTGTTTGTTTTTTGTTTTGTTTTGTTTTCAGAGAAACACTCTTTCATCTTTTCTGCCTGATGGCTGACTGCCTCTGTTCATAATGCCATATGACCACAGGAGCCAGGGACAACTGCTTACGTGATGGACTGACTAGTCATCTCTGTCATTTTGATTGGTACATAGGTTATAACATTTATTTAGGTTATAATTTATCCTCCTTAGGTATCTGATTACATTGGTTGATAAGCTAAACTAATGATAGCTTTGCAGCTAAATAACAGACAATTAAATCCACTGTAAATTCATTGGTCAATTCATTAGATAGTTAGCATTACTAGGTACTAGATCTCTTATTTAGAAAGGCAAACAGGTTTGCTTTGCTCACAGTCTTCATGTTAATTGCCTGTGTATTATGATGAATAACTGGATAGAAAGATAGAAAATTTATATATGTCTGGAGATATGAAAGTTTAAGTTATGACAATCTAAAAAATGTTTAAGGGTCTAAGAAGATATTTCAAGTTTGATAAATAAAAATTATATGAAAAAATCTCTAAAAAATTGGTAAATTCTGAAAGGTTTATTGGTCTGAAAAGATGTTTTAAAGATATATGTATGCAAGTTATAATAATATCAAAAATTTTAAACATATTAAAATGGGAAATATTTCAGATTTCTCCCCATGCTATTGTTATGCTTATGCTGTTATAATATTTTAGAAATCCAGTGTTACTACACTGATCAATAGAGTTCTGATAAACTGATAGAGAACTGACTATTATTATCCAGTCACAAGCTCGAGATGTTTATTTCCCTTTGGTTGTCTTCTGGAGATAGACTTAAAGATGCTTCTAATTATGCTAAAAACATCTCTGTCATATATATATATATATGTAAAAGCCAAATATATATAAAAGTCAAAGCTTTTAGTAGGTCTTAATGGCATGAGTCTACACCTGCTGTCTTATAGACACCTGTTACCTGCTTTTACTAAAGTATGGATCTAAATACAAAGGTGATACTAATATACTTCCTTTTGTAAACTAAAATTCATATGAGTTTCAGGAAATCAAAAAAAGTCAGAAGACCTGGATCTAGCATGGCTCAAACAAACCCCAGATGATTTTTTTCCTTGGTCTTGGGATTCCTCACATTCCCCATTTACTAGACATAACATCTGTCTCTAGTCTGAATTTGTCTCAGCAGATTTTCACCTGGCTTACAGACTCCATTCAAGGGTCAGCTATGGACTGCAAGCTGAAATCTGGGCTTGCTGAAAGCTGAAATAAACCAGTAGAGCCAATGTGATGGCTCCCCCTCTCTTCAACTGGATCGCTAATTAGATGGTGTCCTATTGCCTAGCCTTTGACTAGACTTTCAGCCTTCCTGGGTCCCCAGTATCTCTGCCCCAATGTCAGCCTGAAGACGTTACAGAAGAAGGGAATTCATCAGCCTTTATCTTACTTAACAGGCTGAATTGCTAAGTCAAAAGGGACTCCCTGACATTATTATCTTGGGTACCTGCTTAGCTGGAGCATAAACTGGTTTTGCATCACTGGATGACAAAGACAGAATTATAACAGTTTAAAAGCAGATATTAATAAAGATAGTCAATGCCTTGAGAACTCAATCACCCATTTAGAAAAAAATTGTTGACTCCCTATAAGAAATAGTATTGCAAAACAGAAGGGACTTGGATCTGTTGTTTTTACATCAGGGCTGGCTATGTGCAGCCCTCAAAGAATATTGTTTTTACATTGACCACTCCGGAATAATCAGAGTCTACGTATCAGGAAACTCCATGATTGGGCCTTCAAGCAACATGACATTGGGGGTGGACTGTACCAAAGAATTAAAAAGTATATTTTTGAGGTACTGAACTAAAAAGTTTAAAACATATCTAGCTAGTTGACCTTGCTGCTTCTAGGCAGATACATCCAACTGCAGGAAAAAGCTAATATTGCTGCTCCTTAGAGGTACTGTTGCCAGAAAATCAGCCTAGATGGTCTTGCTCTTGGAGAGAGCACAGACTGAGCTAATTAGCCCCTCTCCACTTTCAGTAGTCTATCAGTCCAGGTCAGGACTTAAACCCAAGGCCAGAACAGGACAGGACTGAAGCCCACGGCCAGCCATTTCCCTTCACCCACCGCAAAAGAGAACAAAGAAAGCTGAAATTGTTCATGGTCCTGGCACTTTCCCACTGCAAACAGTTCAGAAATGTAGCATGCCTTCTTTTTCTGTACTAAACAATAAAAGCTTTCCAGGCTAGAATCCCTTGTTTTGGGTGTGCTGGGAGGGACTGGGACCTATAAATCACCCACAATCTGGGACTTGGGGCTCTCTACTGGATACCATGCTTGTATCTCTCATGTCTGTGAGAGTCCAGCTCAAGCTGTAAATGAAGATCTTCCTCATGTGTTTTGCAATAGACTCCACTCTCTGATGGTCTTTTGGGGTTCTCAGAAACCAGACAGAACACAACATATCCACACTTATGGGACACAATGAAAGCACTGTCAAGAAGAAAGTTCATAAAACAAAATGCCTTTATAGAGAAATTAAAGAGATCCCATACTATCATTTTAAAAGCACACCAGACAGCTTAAGAAGGAAAAGAAGCAAATACATCAAAGAGGAGTAGAAAGCAGGAAATAATCAAACTCAGGGCTGAAATCAATAAACTAGAAACGAAGATAGAGATGCAAAGAATCAACAAAGCCAAGAGCTGATTCTTTGAGAAAATCAACAAGATAGACAATCCTTTAGCGAAACTAACCAAAAAGCAGAGAGACAGGATACAAATTAACAAAATCTAAACTGAAAAGGCGGTTATAACAACAGACACTGAGGAAATATAAAGAATCTTTAGGTCTTACTTAAAAAACATGTACTCTACAACCTGGAAAATATGAATGAAATTTATAATTTTCTTAATAGATAGTACGTTCCAACTTTAAATGAAGATCAGGCAAGTAATCTAAACAGACCTATAATCCCTAAGGAAATAGAAGCCCTCATTAAAAAGCTTCCATCCAAAAAAGTCCAAGGCCAAATGGTTTCAGCACAGAATTCTACCAGACTTTCAAAGAAGAGCTACTACCAATATTCCTCAAACAATTTTACAAAATAGAAATAGCAGGAACATTGACAAACTCATTCTATAAAGCCACAGTTACCTTCATACCTAAACCACACAAAGACCCAACAAAGAAAGACAATATCAGACCAGTTTCCCTTATGGACATTGATGTAAAATAGTTAATAAATTACATGCATACGGAATCCAGGAGCACATCAAAAATATCATCAACCTTGATCAAGTAGGCTTCATGCAAGGGATGCTGAGGTGGTTCAATATATGAAAATCCATCACTGTAATCTACTACATAAGTAAACTGAAAGAAAAAAAACATAATCATCTCATTAGATGCTGGAAAACTTTTAACAAAAACTAACACATCTTCATGTTAAAAGTCTTAGAGAGAATAGGAAAGGATACAAGTCCCATGCCTAAACATAATAAAGGCAATATACAGCAAGCTTATAGCCAACATAAAATTAAACAAAGAGGAACTTAAGGCAATTCCACTAAAATCATGAACAAGGCTGCTCAGTCTCTGCATATCTTTCAAGCAGTATTTGAAGTCCTAGCTAGAGCCATAAGGCAACTAAAGAAGCTCTAGGGAATACAAATTAGAAAGGAAAAGTTAATGTATCACTACTTGAAGATGTTATTATAGTATACATAAGTGATTACCAATATTCTATCAGAAAACTGCTAGAGCTGATTAAACACATTCTGCAAAGGGGCTGGAAACAAAATTAACTAAAAAAAAATCAGTAGCTCTCCTTTATACAAGCAATAAATGGACTGAGAAAGAAATTAGGGAAACAACACCCTTCACAATAACCACAAATAATATAGAATATATTGTTGTAACTCTAACCAAGTAAAAGACCTATATGAAAAGAAATTCACATCTCTGAAGAAAGTAATTGAAGAATATATCAGAAGATGGAAAGGTCTTTCAGTCTCATGGATCAGTAGGATTAACATTAGTGAAATGGTCATTTACCAAAAGCAATCTACAACTTTAATGCAACTCCCATAGAATTCCAACACAATTCTTTATAGAGCTTGAAAGGGCAATCCTCAAATTTGTACAGAGAGATTAAAAAAATAACTAAAACAATCTGTACAATTAAACAACTTCTAGAATTATCATCATTCCTGACTTCAACCTATTCTACAGAGTTACATAAATAAAAACCACATGGTATTGGTGTAAAAACAGACAGGTTTGGCAAGGCTGCACCCTCAGAGGAAGGTGATAAAAGAGTCAGCCACTGAGTTCATGCCAGAGATAACCCCTGCTCCCCTTAATAGGGAAATCACTTAGAGACTAAGTCTATGGGCTACATCTGAGTAGGGGTTTTAAATCCTCTCTATTTATGGTCCTTGGTTAGGGTATCAGTCTCTGCAGAGCCCCCAAGGCCCACTGTTCTTGGCTCTGTTGGTTTCGTTTTGGAGCTTCTGTCCTCTCCATGTCTTTCTGTCTCCCCTTCTTTCATAAAATTCCATGCACTCCGCCCAAAGTTTAGCTATGAGTCTCAGCCTCTGCCTGGATTTCTTGACCAGTAGAGTGTGTCAGAGGTCCTCTGTGGTAGGTTCCTGTCTTGTTCCCTGTCTTCTCCCGCTCCTGATGTCTTTTGCATTTGCCTTTCTGAATGAGGACTGAGCATCTTCCCCAAGTCTTCCTTGTTGTTTAGCTTCTTTAGGAGCATATATTTTAGTGTGTTTATCCTATATTGCATGTCTAATAACCACTTATGAGTGAGTATATACCATGTGTTGCCAGGCCACAAAGGAAGACAATGCAGCCTGTCCTGATGAGACATGATAGGCTAAGGTCAGATAGAAGGAAAGGAAGATGACCCCTATCAGTAGACAAGGGGAGGGGCATAGGAGAGGAAGAGGGAGGGAGGGAGGGATTGGAAGTAGATGAGTGAGGGAGCCACAGCTGTTGGGAGCCCCTGGCCAACTAGCTGCTTTGATATTTAAATTTCAGTGAAAGACTGCTTTCACCATGGCCTTCACTGAAGTCAGTGAAGAATTTCCAAGTTGTCAAAATCACACCTCTTATTTCTCATCCTTGTAAATTTAACTCATTGTACTAAAGTGCTTTTGCTCTGGCTTAAAAGGAGTCTGAAATAAAGCAAGATGTCTAGCTTCCACGAGAGCCTCTCAGAAAGGTCCAATGTGTTGTGTGTTAATTTATTAATTTTAGAGTCCTCACTCCAGACTCTAAAACTGTTCGACTCTGCTGGCAGGCTCTGGCACACAGCCGGGATACAGAGTGAATAAATTGTAATAAATTATAAATAAAAATTAAAAAAATAGGAAATATAATGAAAAATGTTTGGATATTGCTTTAGAATATTGCTTTAGAATGTTTGAGTTTTAAAATTTTTACTAATTTAATATTTATGTGCTGAGTATGACAGACAGTAGAAAAATATTAAGCTTTTGTTTCCTGTAATTAAACCATACTGTTTCTCTAAGAGCAAAAATCTTTGTACACTGAAACATTGCCTAAACCATGCAATGTAAAAAAGAAATAATCTTCAACCAATTGTTCTGGGCGAAATGGATGTTTAAATGTAGAAAAAGCAAAGCAATTCATATTTAGCACCCTACACAAAACTTAATTTAAGTGGATCAAAGACGTCAAAATACAACACGATACACTAAATCTAATAAAGGAGAAAGTGAGAAAATCCTTGAACTCATTGGTACAGGAGAAAACAATCTTAAAAGAACACCAGTACCTCAGGCACTGAGATTACCAATGAATAAGTGGGGCCTTATGAAACTGAAAATCATCAGCAAGGCAAAGAACACTGTCAATAAGTCAAAAAAAGGCAGCATACATAATGGGAAAAGATATTCACCAATCCTACTTCCAACAGAGGACTAATATCCAAAATATAGAAAGAACTCAAGAAATTAGACACCAGCAGATCTAGTAATCCAATTGAAAATAGGGGTACAGAGTTAAACTGAAAATTCTTAACAAAGGAATCTCTAATGGCCTAGAAACACTGAAAGGAATGTTCAATATCCTTAGTCACTGGGGAAATGTAAATCAAAACCAATTTGAGATTCCATCATATACATATCAGAATGGCTATTATAACAAAATCAACTTACATCGCATTGTAGTGAGTATATAGAGCATACCTCCATTGCTGGTGGAAGTGAAAACTTGTCCAACCACTAAGGAAATCAATATGGAGGTTATTAAGAAAATATATCTCCCTCATAACACATTTATACCACTCCTGGGCATATACTCAAAAGATGCTCCACAAGGCACTTGCACAAGTATGTTCATAGAAGATTTATTTGTAATAGGTAGATACCAGAAACAACCTAGATGTCCCTAAACCGAAGAATGGATAAAGCAATTGTGGTACATTTACATAATGGTATGCTATTCAGCTATTAAAAATAAAGACATTGTGCAATTTTCTGGCAAATAAATGAAACTAGAAAAGATCAACATGGGTGAGGTAGCTATACCCTGAAAGACAAGCATGGTATGCTCTCATTTATAAGTGGATAATAGCCATTAAGTACAGGATAGCCAAGCTACAATCCACAGACCCAAGGAAGCAAAGAAGGGCCCAAGGGAAGATATTTGATTCTTACTCAGAAAAGTAAATAAAATAGATATATGAAGTAGATGAATGGTGGGAACTTGGTTGGAGAGTTCAAGTGGGTAACAAGGATGGAGATCAGATATGGGGAGAGCAGGAGTGGGTGGTATGTAGGAGGACTGGGAGAAAGAATGGAACTCAGTTGGGAGGACATCTCTGGGACAGAAGAGTCTCCTGGGAGTCTATGGGTTTTACCCTAACTGAGGCTCCTAGCAAAGGTTTTTTAAAGAGCCTGACATCACTACTTCCTGTAGCCAGGTGGGACTTCCAGTGGAGGGAGAAGGACACCAACCTACCAATAAAACCTTAATCCTAAATTTTGTCTTGCTTATAAAAAATGCTTATATCTTGCTTATAAGATAAAGATGGTGAAGAGATTGAAGGAATGGCAAACCAATGACTATCCTAACTTGGGATCCACCCAATAGGAGAGAGAAGCCCATCTCACTATTAATGATACTCTGCTATGCTTGCAGACAGGAACCTAGTATAACTGTCTTCTGAGAAGCTTCATCTTGAAGCTGATGGAAATAGATGCAGAGACCCACAGCCAAGATAGGCTAGCTCTGAGAGTCTTGTGGAAGAATGGGTGGAAGGATTGGAAGGACACCACAAGAGGACCTACAGAGTAAACTAACCTGAGCAGCTGAAGGCTCACAGAGAATGAACCAATGCCCAATCTATCCCCTACACACATGCAGCAGATGTGTAGCCTGGTCAACATACGTGTCCCCTGACAATGGGAGTAGAGTAAATCTCTGAATCTGTTGCATGCCTTTGGAACATTTTCCCCTAGCAGGGTTGCCTTGTCAGAACTCAATGAGAGAGGATACTTTTGACAGTGCTATTCTTGAGATACCAAGGTAGGCTGGTACATCATGGGGGATTTCTCTTCTCTGAGAATGAGAGGGGGAAATGGGGGCATGAGTGTGGGACTTTGAGGAGATGAGCGAGGGAGCTGGGATGCAATGTGATTAAAATAAATAAAGAAAAAAGATTATGGAAATTCAGGCATATATATATATATGTATGCCGTATATATACATACATATATATGCAAACTTCATTGAACGATCATATGTTATCATGTTTCTCTCTATATAATTTAAGGAAAAATAAAATGTCATTTATATGAATATGCATTAGATTAAATTTTGTGGGGTTTTTTTGTTTGTTCATTTTTTAAAAGAGCCTTGGAGATAAACAAAAGATTACAACAATTCACAAGCAAACAAGGAGTAGCAAAACCTTGAAATATACTTGAGAATCCCTACCAACAATGAAAAAGGACGCAGTAATATGTAGTAATGAGCAGTAATAAGAAGGTCTCTGATAAGCCATAATTCAAAAAGAAAGATAGTCCAACTGTGGGGCTCCCTAAAATCTGTATAAAGCTCCAGGGTTGCGGGATTTCAGAAATATTTACCCATGTTGGGACGGGCTTTCTGGTATTTCAGCTTTTTTTTGGGTCATTTGGGCTCCTTGAAAGTAACTTCTCATTCATACTCTAGATACTAATTCTAATAAAAATTCATTGATTTACCAAACTGAGAAGTCATGTAATTGTTACTTTGGTCTATCATGATCCCTTTTGGGGGGTGAGCTGTGTGGGTGGAGGAGGTGTTGTGTATGTGGGTGTCCATGAATGTGTAAGTACTGTGTCAGACCAGGAAAAAAAATCTATCAAACACATATGCAGTTAGATGTTTGAATTTTGGTGGTTCTGTCTGTCTAAGGTACAAAACAGATATTTCTGGACATGAAATATTATAGAAATTATAATGAATGAGCTATCAAAGACATAAGAATAAACATTAAGAAAACAAATTTTCATAATTTTGATTAGCATTAATAACTCAAGGTCAGTATTAGTAGCACATGATGAGGTGAGAGAAGACAAATTTAGGAGTGTGGTATGATTATCAGATAGAGTGTTTTGAGAAACACAATGATGTCAACACTGACAAATGTTTAGATACTAACAGCAATACAAATGTATAAAATACAGTGATATAGGTTTATAGGAAATTTCTTTCTTTTGGTCTCCTTCTACTTTTGGGAGCTTTACTGGTTTTTCATTAATTAATTTGTGTTCTTTCTGCATAATAAGTAGCATGAAAATATTTTTTATTTTTTAAATTTTTATTCACTTTGTATCCCAGCTGTAGCCCCGTCCCTTATCCCCTCCCAATTCCAACCCCCCTCCCTCTTCTTCTCCTATGCCCCTCCCCCAGTCCAATGATAGGGGAGGTCTTCCTCCCCTTCCATTTGAACCTAGTCTATCAGGTCTCATCAGGACTGGCTTCTTTGTCTTCCTCTGTGGTAAGGTTGCTCCCTCCTCAGGTGGAGGTGATCAAAGAGCCACCCCATGAATTCATGTCAGAGACCATCCTGTTCCTATTATTGGCGAACCCTCTTGGACACTGAGCTGTCATGGGCTACTTCAGTACAGGGTTCTAAATTATCTCGAGCATGAGAATCTTTATCGAAGTTTGGTCCACCCAAATGTGAACCAAACAAAGAAGACACCAGTGAACTTGCCAAACTGCTTGGGGAAGGTCACAATGCCTCAATCCTACAGAAAAATTACAGACAACTAAGAAAAGTTAAAATCAGAAGAGGTGGTCCTTTCCAGGGATGAACACATAAATTTGCCCTTCATTGACAAAAAGCCCTAAAAAATACATACAATTAACATAATGTGGACACAGCAGGTCATATTTAGGTACATAAATATGTTTAGGCAAATATATATATGCATATAATAACAACTGATAAACAAAGGAAGGCATGAAATTGAATAGTGGGAAGACGGATATATGTAACATTTTGGAATGAAGAAAGACAAGGGAGAAATGTAATTAAAATACAATCTTAAAATAATCAAAAACAAAAAGATGAAATAAAAATAATGAGCAACTCTTTATACAAATTTTGTTATGAAAGATGTAAGACATATCAGTAGTTGGAAGTGGATTCTGGGTGTATTACTGTTATAATTTCAGAAGAGAAAGCAGGCAAGGGGAAAGCAGAAAGAGAATAATTGACCATACAAGTGTAGAGACATTACTAACAATATCTCCAGGGATCTGAGAAGGTCGGGCAGAACAAAGGATCAAATTAATAGATTTTAGAATTACACTTTCATTTGTTTCCCTTTCATGCTTCTTACAATAGTTACATCAGTATCACTGCACTTTCCAACAACCTCGGTGTTTCTTATTATGATTTATAAATTTTTGTGTAACTTGGTCATGAGTTGTTTTTTTTTTTTTATCTTTTTTTTTCCAATCTATGTCTGCTTTTTATTTTTTTTCGTATTTTATTTTTTTCTTATCAGTTACATTTTATTAACTATGTACCCCAGCCGTGTCCCGATCCCTCTTTCCCTCCCAGTCCCTCCCTCCCTCCCTCCTCTCCACCGTGCCCCTTGCCAAGTCCACTGATAGGGGGGGACCTCCTCCCCATTCATCTGATCCTGTTTTATCAGGTATCCTCAGGAACCAAGGACCATGTATGAATGTAACCTAGAACCTCTGCTCAGATGTAGCCTGTGGTAGCTCAGTAACCAATTGGTTTCCCATAGTGAGGGGAACAAGGACTATTTCTAACAGGAACTCAATGGCTGGCTCTTTGGCCTCCCCACTCCCCAAGGGAGGAGCAGTCCTGTTAGGTCATGAGTTTTTTTACAAGGCCAGGATTATAGTCTGCAAGATGGACTTTGGGGAAAATATAACCCTGTTGAGTACTTTTTCCTGATATTTAAAGTTAATAATGTTTAAATTTGAACTCCTTGTATAACTTAAAGTCTACTAATTTGTCAATAGGTATATTATCAAAAGTAGAAAATCATGTATTAAATAAGATATCAAATGTGAGAAACACCTATCTTTAATTTTATGCAATGCAAGAGGATAATTACTATCTCAAAGTGATGGTTCTTGTGTATTTCCAGTTGCTTGCATTTTATCCATCTTCAATGTACAATAGTTTGAGACCTACTGGGATGAGGGCCAAATATACATAAATGATTTTATGCACATACTACATACATAGGTTTATAACTCCACTATAGTTTTTAAATATAATTTTCACTCACATTTAAATGTCAGGAGATTTTACATACATCATTAGATTTTTTTTTTTTTTTTTACTTCTCAATAGCAATAGGTAGATTTACGCTTACCAGGAAACAAGACTACTAATACTAAAACATAAGATTACTAATTGCTTCATTAAATCAGCTTGTCTCCTGAAGGACCCAGAGTTTACAAGTATGTAATAAGATAGCTGTAAAGCTTAACAGTCTTATTCATCAAGGAATCAAATCCATGCCTTCCACAAAGCTTTATTTTTTTCTTTTTTTCAGTTATTTTTTTATTTTTTATTTATTACCATTTATTCACTTTGTATCGCAGTGTAGCCTCCTCTTTTATCCCCTCACAATTATCCCTTCCTTCCCTCTTCTCTTCTCATACCCTTTCTCCATTCCACTGATAGGGGAGGTCTTCCTCACCCTCCCTCTGACACTAGACTATCAGGTCTCATCAGGACTGGCTGTTTTGTCTTCCTCTGTGGTCTGGTAAGGCTACCCCCAACTCGGGGGGGGGGGGTGATCAAAGAGCCAGCCACTGAGTTCATGTCAGAGATAGTTCCTGTTCTTATTAAAAGGGAACCCACTTGAAGACTGATCTGCTATGGCCTACATCCATGCAGGGGTTCTAGGTTATCTCCATGCTTGTTCCTTGGTTAGACTATCAGTCTCAGAAAAGACCCCTTTGCCCAGATTTTTTGGTTCTGTTGCTCTCCTGGTGGAGCTCCCATCACCTCTAGCTCTTTCTATCTCACCCTTCTTTCATAAGATTCCATGCACTCTGCCCAAAGTTTGGTGATGAGTCTCAGCATCTACTTTGAAACACCACTGGGTCAATGGAGTCTTTCAGAGTCCCTCTGTGGTAGGCTCCTGTGTTGTTCCTTGTTTTCACCCTCTTCAAATGTCCATCCCATTTGTCTTTCTGAGTGAGGGTTTATCATCTTACCCAGGGTCCTCCTTCTAGCTTAGTTTCTTCAGGTGTACAGAATTTAGTATGTTTATCCTATATTATATGTCTAATTTCCACTTATAAGTGCGTACATACCATGTGTGTCTTTCTGCTTCTGGGATACTTCACTCAGGATGATCTTTTCTAATTTCCACCATTTGCCTGCAAATTTCATGATTTCCTTTTTTATAGTTGCTGAGTAGTATTCTATTGTGTAAATGTACCCCAATTTCTGTATCCATTCCTCAGTTAAGGGACATCTGGGTTGTTTTCAGATATTAGCTATTACCAATAAAGCTGCTACAAATAGGGCTGAACAAATGTCCTTGTTGTATACTAAGATTAATAGGAACACTACCTAGGGTCAAGCAAATGAAATGATTCAATGCCAAGGGCAAGAAATTTAAAACTTGGTTTTCTACCCCAAACATGAAATTCTTAGGCTTAACAGTGTTAGCATTATATTTTAATAACTCTTTTTATTAGAATAACAATTACAATAATTTAATATAAACATCTTTCTTAATAATAATTTTACATTAACAAAACTGATAAACTCTGTAAACACTGTTAAATGTTCTTATTTCAAATAAGTCCAAGTAACCTTTTTGCAAAGAGAGTATGCTACTTTGAACCAATAAGACTTATATGTTTTTCACATTCAGTACATATATATGATTTAATGAGGTTATAGGATCCTACAGAGGTTACACAAAACTAGGTATACTTGTACATATACATATGTTGTGTTTGAAAATATGTGCCTGTCTATGCATATATTTTGTCAGTGTGTGTACACTAATATATACATACATGTTTACAAACAGTTAGAAAAGGGCCAATATCATTTGGATTCCAAAAAGAATCCATAGGTAGTTCATAAAGTTCTTGAGCTGAGGCTTTCAAGAATCAGATTCATCTAAAGAGCAATTGTAATAAGCACAATATATTTTATATGATAAAACTCTCATTATCTATGACTACATAGTCCAGCTATTCCAGGGGTCTCTAGGTGAACTATAAAATATAACCCAGCAATTTTCATCTTAGCTAGAGTTATTAATATCTTATGCAAGGTTAAAACAATCAGAATTAAAATGTTGGGTCTGACATAAAGTTTCCAACTCAATAGTAATTTAGACAGCAAGAAATTTGTTAAATTTTTAGCAGGACCTGTCATGTTTTCTTCCTGTCACAAAATCTGTTTTGCAATTGCCTGGGTTTATTCATTCAGTAGACAAAAATGTTAATTGACCTTCAAAAATGGTTTGTTTATATTCATGTATTCATAGGATAATGCTAAATATTTCAGGGATACAAGGTTCCTAAATTTATTATATCATACTTATTAAAATTCCATAAAACTCATGAGATTTGTACATGTCTGTATTTCAAAAACACAGCTAATGTTCTCTTAATCAGTATATATGTATTAATACATATCTCACACCTTTTTTCATGGAAGTTAAGATTTGTCATTGAAGGCAAATCTAAAACATAAACTTCAAGCACTGTTTTAAGACTGGTAAATATCATGGTCAATTTGCCATTTGTCACTGATGCATGAGGTATAAATAGACACTTCCTGACATTTATGATATGATTATTGACACTCAGAGTTTAATATAGTGCTGACTCAACAGGGAATACATATTTTATAAGTTTAAATATTTTGAAAAATAATCTTTATTTCACAGAATCTTATGACAGTGTCTATTTCAATAATATGCAAACTGTAAGACAAATGGCTAAAGCTACTATTAAGAGCACTGTAGCAACTGTTACATTAAGAGGTGCTTTTATGCTTTTTATAAGTTGGAAATTAGAAATATAGATATATTACTTTATGCAGAAAAATAAATTACCTTTTTATATTGAGCTGAAATTTAGAACACAATAAAAAGCTAATTAACCAATTTATCAGAAATACCAAACAGACCAATGACTTTGGTAATTATCAAGACAATTCAATTTTTGCTTTACTATGCAAAACTTCTTTGTAACTGAGCTGGAGATCATCAAAATTATTTACAATACACTGATTACCAAAGTATGAAAAACTTAGAATATTACAACCAATTAATTAAGCTTGACAAAAGTTTTAAATATTTTTAATTAAATTTATATTTTATTATATTAATTACAGTTTATACATTTTGTATCCCAGCTGTAGCCCGTTCCCTTATCCCCTACCAATCCCATCTTCAATTCCTCATCTCCTCCAGTGCCCCTCTCAAACTCCACTGATAGGGGAGGTACTCTTACCTTCGATCTGACCCTAGCTTATCAGGTCTCATCTGGACTGGCAACAATGACTATCCTCTGTGGCAAGGCTGTTCCCCCTCAGGGGGAGGTGATCAGAGAGCCAGCCACTGAGTTCATGTCAGAGACAGTCCCTGTTCCCAATACTAGGGAACACTGTTGGACACTGAGCTGCCAAGGGCTCCATCTGAGCAGGGGATCTAGGTTACCTAAGTTATATCCATGAATGGACCTTGGTTGGAGTGTCAGTCACAGAAAAGATTTCTGTGCCCAGATTTTTTGGTTCTGTTGTTCTCCTGTGGAGCTCCTTTCCTCTCCAAGTCTTATTATCTGCCCCTTCGTTCATAAGATTCCCTGCACTCTGCCCAAAGTTTGGCTATGAGTCTTTGTTACACTGCTGGGTAGAGTCTTGCAGAGTCCCTCTGTGGTAGGCTCCTGTCCTGTTTCCTGTTTTCTCCTTCTTCCAATTTCCATCCCATTTGTCTTTCTAAATAAGGATTGATCATCTTACCCACAGTCCTCCTTGCTTATCTTCTTAAGGTGTTACCGATTTTAGTATGTTTATTCTATATTGTATATCTAACATCCACTAATAAATGAGTATATACTGTGTGTGTCATTCTGCTTCTGGGATACCTCACTCAGGATGATCTTTTCTAGATCCCACCATTTCCCAGCAAATTTCATGATTTCCTTGTTTTTAATTGCTGAGTAGTATTCCAACGTGTAAATGTACCACAATTTCTGTATCCATTCTTCCATTGAGGGACATCTGGGTTGTTTCCAGGTTCCGGCTATTATGAATAAAGCTGCTACAAACATGGTTGGGGAAATGTCTTGTGTACTTGAGCAACGTTTGGATATATGCCTAGAACTGGTGTAACTGGATCTTGAGTTAGCACTATTTCTAATTGTCTGAGAAAGCACCGGATTGATTTCCAAAGTGGTGTACAAGCTTACATTCGCACCATCAATGGAGGAGGGTACCCCTTTCTCCACATCCTCTCTACCATAAATTGTGACTTCAGTTTTTGATCTTAGCCATTCTGATGGGTGTAAGGTGAAATCTCAGGGTTGTTTTGATTTGCATATCCTTGAAGAGTAACAATGTTGAGCACTTCCTTAAGTGTTTCTCAGCCATTCTATACTCTTCTACAGAGAATTGTCTGTTTAGCTCTTTACTCCATTTTTAATTGTGTTACTTGATTTGTTGCTTTTTAACTTCTTTAGTTCTTTATATATTCTAGATATTAGACCTCTGTCAGATATAGGGTTGGTGAAGATCCTTTCCCAGTCTCTATGTTGTGGTTTTATTTTGATGACAGTGTCCTTCTCTGTACAGAAGCTTTTCAGTGTCATGTAGTCCTATTTATTGATTGTAGCTCTTAGAGCCCCTGCTGTTGGTTTTCTGTTCAGGAAGTTGTCTCCTGTGGATATAGTTCTAGGTTCTTTCCCACTTTTTCTTCTAACAGGTTTAGTGTGTCTGGTTTTATATTGTCGACTTTGATACACTTGGACTTTAGTTTTATGCAGGGTGATAAATATGGATCTATTTGCATTTTTATAAATATAGACATCCAGTTAGACCAGAACCATTTGTTGAAGAGGATGGGGTCTTTTTCAATTTTATGGTTTGGCTTTTTTGTAAAAATTCAAGTATCCATAAATGTGTGGGTTTATTTTGGGGTCTTCTATTTGATCCCATTGATTCACCTTTCTGTTTCTATGCCAGTACCATGCGATTTTTCTTAATATTGCTCTGTAGTACATCTTGAGATCACTGATGGAGATACCTCCAGACGATCAGTTCTTATACAGGAACATTTTGGCAATACTGGATTTTTTTGTCTTTCCATATGAAGTTGAGAATTATTCTTTCAAGGACTTAAAAGAATTGTGTTGGAATTTTGATGGAAATTGAATTGAATCTGTAGATTGCTTTTGACAGAATAGGCATTTTCACTATGTTAATCCTTATGATCCATGAGTATAGGAGATCTTTCCATCTTCTGATATCTTCTTCAATTTCTCTCTTCAAAGACTTAAAGTTTTTTTTTTTTAACAGATCTAATACTTGCTTGATTAGAGTCACATGAAGGAACTTTATGTTATTAGTGACTTTTTTGAAGGGTGTTTTTTCCCTAATTGCTTTCTTTGCCTCTTTGTCTTTAGTATAATGGAAGGCTTCGATTTTTTTTTTTTTTTTTAGTTAATTTTGAATCCAGCCACTTTGCTGAAGCTGTTTATCAGCTAAAGGAGTTCTCTGGTTGAATTTTTGGTGTCTTTCATGGAAACTATCATATCTTCTGCAAATAGTGATACTTTGACTTCTTCCTCTCTGATTCGTATCCCATTAATCTCCTTTAGTTGTCTTGTTTGATCTGTCATGAACTTCAAGTACTATGTTGAAGAGATATGGATAGAATATGCAACCTTGCCTTGTCCCTGATTTCAGTAGGATTCATTTAAGTTTTCTCCACTTATTTTGATATTGGCTATAGCCTTGTTCTATATTGTCTTTACTATGTTTAGGTATGTACATTGTATTAAGGATCTCTCCAAGACTTTAAACATGACTGGATGACAGAATTTTTCAAATGCTTTTTCAGCGTCTAAGGAGATGATCATGTGGTTTTTCTCTTTCAGTTTGTTTAAATGTTGGATTACATTGATAGATTTCCATGTATTGAACCACCCTTGCATGACTGGGATGAAGCTTACTTGGTCATGGTGGATGTTATCTTTTATGTGTTCTTGGATTTGGTTTGCCAATATTTTATTGAGTATTTTTGCATCAAAGTTCATCAGAGAGATAAGTCTGAAGTTTTCTTTTTTTTGTTGGGTCTTTGTGAGGTTTAGGTATCAAGGTGACTGAGGTTTCATAGAATGAGTTTGGTAATGTTCCCTCTGTTTCTGTTTTGTGGAATAGTTTGAAGAGAATTGGAGTTAGCTCTTCTCTGTAGGTCTGATAGGATTCTGTGCTGAAACCATCTGGCCCAGGGCTTTTTCTGGAAGGGAGACTTAATGACATCTTCTATTTCCTTGGGGGATGTTAGGATTATTCAATCTTTTTACATGATCTTGATTTAATTTTGGTAAATGGAATCTATCCAAAAAAATGTCCATTTTATTTATATTTAATTTCATTAAATTTTGTGGCATATAGGCTTTTTTTATTCTTTATTAATTACATTTTATTCATTTGTATCCCCTCTGTGGTTCCCTCCCTCCTCCCTACCCAATCCCTCTCTTCCTCCACCCTCTGCATGCATTCCCCTCCCCAAGTCCACTGATAGGGGAGGTCTTCTTTTCCTTCCTTCTGATCCTAGTCATTTAGATATCATCAGGAGTGGCTGCATTGTCTTCTTCCGTGGCCTGGTAATGCTGCTTCCCCTTCAGGGGGAGGTAATTATAGAACAGGCCAATCAGTTCATGTCAGAGACAGTCCCTGTTCCCATTACAATGAAACCCACTTAGATACTGAACTGCCATGGGCTACATCTGTGCAGGGGTCTTAGGTTATCTCCATGCCATAGTCTGGTTGGAATAGCAGTCTCAGGAAAGACCCCTGTGCTCAGATTTTTGGTTCTGTTGCTCTCCTTGTGGAGTCCCTGTCCTCTCCAGATCTTACGGTTTCCCACTTCTTTCATAAGATTTCCTGCACTCTGCCCAAAGGTTGCCCGTAAGTCTCAGCATCTGCATTGATAGTCTGTAGGGCAAAGCTTTTCAGAGGTCCTCTGTAGCAGGCTCCTGACTTGTTTTCTCTTTTCTCCTTCTTCTGATGTCCATCCTCTTTGCCTTTCTGGATAGGAATTGAGCATTTTAGCAAGAGTCCTCCCTCCTGATTCATTTCTTTAGGTGTACAGATTTAATAGGTTTATCCTATATGATGTCTATATGAGTGAGTATATACCCTGGGTGTCTTTCTGTTTCTGGGATAGCTCCCTCAGGATGATGTTTTCCAGATCCCACCATTTTCCTGCAAATTTCATGATTTCCTTGTTTTTTATTGCTGAGTAATATTCCATTGTGTAGATGTACCACAATTTGTGCATCCATTCCTCCACTGAGGGGCATCTGGGCTGTTTCCAGCTTCTGGTTATTACAAATAAGGCTGCTACAAACATGGTTGAGGAAATGTCTTTATTATGTACTTGAGCCTGTTTTGGGTATATGCCTAGGAGTGGTATAGCTGGATCTTGAGGAAGCGCTATTCCTAGTTGTCTGAGAAAACACCAGATTGATTTCCAGAGTGCTTGTACAAGTTTACATTCCCACCAGCAGTGGAGAAGGGTTCCCCTTTCTCCACAACCTCTCAAGCATGTGTTGTCTCTTGAGTTTTTATCTTAGCCATTCTGATGGGTGTAAGGTGAAATCTTAGGGTCATTTTGATTTGCATTTCCCTGATGGAGAATGAGGTTGAGCATTTCTTTAAGTGTTTCTCTTCTATACTACATTCCTCTACAGAGAATTCTCTGTTTAGCTCTGTACTCCATTTTAATTGGATTAGTTGATTTTTTGCTGTATAATTTCTTGAGTTCTTTATATATACCGGAAATTAGTCCTCTTCCAGATATAGGGTTGGTGAAGATCCTTTCCCTATCTGTAGGCAGCCGTTTTGTTCTGATGACAGTGTCCTTTGTTTACAGAAGCTTTTCAGTTTCATGACATCCCATTTATTGATTGTTGCTCTTAGAGCCTGTGCTGTTGGTGTTCTCTTCAGGAAGTTGTCTCCTGTGCCAATGAGTTCAAGGTTCTTCCCCACTTTTTCTTCTAAGCAGTTTAGTGTGTCTGGTTTTATGTTGATGTCTTTGATCCACTTGGACTTTAGTTTTGTGCAGGGTGATAAGTATGGATCTATTTCCATTTTTCTACATGTAGATATCCAGTTAGACCAGCAACATTTGTTGAAGATGCTGTCTTTTTTTCCACTGAATTGTTTTGGCATCTTTGTCAAAAATCAGGTGTCCATACATGTGTGGATTTATGTCATAGTCTTCTATTCGATTCCATTGATCCACCAGTCTATTTCTATGCCAGTATCACGTAGTTTTTCATATTGTTGCTCTGTAGTACAGCTTGAGATCAGGGATGGAGATACCTCCAGAAGATCTTTTATTGTAGAGAATTGTTTTAGCAATTCTGGGTTTCTTGTTGTTCCATATGAAGTTGAAAATTTTTCTTTCCAGGTCTGTAAAGAATTGTGTTGGTAATTTGATTGGAATTGCATTGAATCTGTAGATTGCTTTTGGTAAGATAGCCATTTTCACTATATTAATCCTGCCAAGCAATGAACATGGGAGATCTTCCAATCTTCCTATTTCTTCTTCTAATTCTTTCTTCAGAGACTTGAAATTTTTTCATACAAGTCTTTGACTTGCTTGTTTAGGTTCACACCAAGGTACTTTACGTCCTTTGTGGCTATTGTGAAGGGTGATGTTTGCCTAATTTCTTTCTCTGCCCTTTTGTCTTTTGTATACAGGTGGGCTACTGATTTTTTGAGTTAATTTTGTATCCAGCCACTTTGCTAAAGGTGTTTATCAGCTGAAGGAGTTCCCTGGTCGAATTTTTGGGGTCACTCAGGTATACTATCATATCATCTGAAAATAGTGATATTTTGACTTCTTCCTTTCCAATTTGTATCCCCTTGATCTCCTTCAATTGTCTTATTGCTCTAACCAGGACTTCAAGAACAATGTTGAAGAGATGTAGAGAGGACTGCCTTGCCTTGTCCCTGATTTCAGTGGGAATGATTTAAGTTTCTCTCCATTGAGTTTGATATTGACTATAGGCTTGCTGTATATTGCCTTTACTATGTTCAGGTGTGTGCCATGTATCCCTTATCTCTCCAAGACTTTAAACATGAATGGATGTTGGATTTTGTCAAATGCCTTTTCAGCATCTAAGGAGATGATCATGTGGTTTTTCTCCTTCAGTTTGTTTATGTGGTGGATCACATTGACGGATTTCCGTATACTGAACCATCCCTGCATGCCTGGGAGTTTTGCTCATTACTGACTTTTTTATTTTACTGTTGTGCAAACATGTAGAAACAACTGTTACTTTCTAGACAAATGTTTTAGCACTGTCTTCAAAAAGAAATTCAAGAAATCTCATACTACTAATTTAAAAGCACCCCTAAAATCTCTAGAAAACATACCCAAAAAGACTAGACCACAGGAAATAATCAAACTTGTGACTGAAATCAATAAATTAGAAACAAAAGTAACAATACAAAGGATCAACAAAACCAAACACTGGTTCTTTGAGAAAATCAACAAACTAACCAGAAAACAGAGAGACAACACCCGAATTAACAAATCAAAAATGAAAAGAAGGACATCACAACAGACATTGAGGAAATCTAAAGAATAATTAGATCTTAATTTAAAAACCCTGTACTCGAAGGGGCCAAGATGGTGGCGCCAGGAGAACACAGCATCTGAGGAGCAGGACAACATATTCCGTACAGCAACCAAGAGACTAGACTCTGGGCCCTAAAACAACAGCGACCATGTTTCCCAGGTGAGAGGAAACCCCTACGGCATGGGAATCAGTCAGGCCCATGCTCAAGCCACCCAGCCAGAACCCTGAAGACATCCTGGGTTGCACAGGCACTAGGTCACCAGACCAGAGCCACACGCCTACGTGTCCAAATCACCTTCCGAGGCTGATCGGTGGGCACAAAAACACCAGAGACTGGGAGTCCCAGTCTCAAGAAAAACGCACAAGGAAGAAAAGTAGCAGGACTGGCCACGGTCACCCAGTCTCCCTGGAAAAAGTCTCGTAGACCGGTGCATACAAGGCACCATCACAGAACTGCTCTCAAGCCCCCAGCACAGAGAGAGGCTGTGCACCCAGCTCTCTAGCACAGATGGGGTTGTGCACCCTAGTGCAACAGAGACTGGGAGTACCTGTAGGGAGAGGCCCCCACAGGGAAGGAAGGAAACAGTACTGACATGGGCCCCCCAGGCCTTACCTGGGGAAAGTCTCTCACAGAACAGCGGGTACAAGCCACCATCACTGAACTGGTGTCAAGCCGCCACCACAGAGAGGGGCTGCGCGCACAGCTCTCTGGCACAGATGGAGCTAGGTGCCCCAGTGCAACAGAATCTGGGAGTCCCTGTCAGAAGAGGGACCCACAGGGAAGGAAGGAAACAGTGCTGACTTGGAACACCCAGGCTTTACCAGGGGAAGGTCTGGCAGACCAGCAGTTATGAGCTGCCATCACTGAAATGGCCCCAAGCCAAAAGCACAGAGAGTAGTTGGGCACCCAGCTCCCGCAGACTAGCAGACAAGCTCGCATGCTGCCACCCCAGAGACCTGCTTTGCACCAACTATTCTTCACAGACAGAACTGTGCGCCCCAGGAAACCAGAGATTCGGAGTCACTGTCAGGAGAAATCCTCACAGGGAACAAAGCAAAGGAGACAGACTTAGGCCACCCAGTATATCCCCAGAAAAGGTCCCGCAGACTGGCCCAATCCAGGGACCTGCTGTGCACCAGATAGCCTGCTGTTACCAGGAGAGCAGCACACACCTGCCACAGATTACTGCTTGGGTACCGGGGCACAGAGCCCCAAGGTCAGACTTACGAAAACCCGGGATCCCTGAGATCAACCCTCAGATACTGCTCCAAGGGGCAACCAGTTATTCCCAACAAAACCAACCAAACCACGGGACACACAGGTCATAGCAGCAGATCACTAAATTCACAGCAAGAAACAGGGCAGCTGTCTTCAGGACTTCTCCGGGTAAGAGGAGAACCCTCTCAAATGACAAGGACCACAGTTACCATTCAGGCCTCTATGCCTGAGGTGAGCAACAGCAACTCCTGAAAAACACCAACCATCAAGTGACTATACCCAAAAAGCTGAGAAGGCTTCCTTCAGGAAAAACCATCTTCCTGCCAAAGGAATTCTCTCCACCACAGGATTCTAGGAACCAACAGAAAGCAACTCCAAACAACTAAGATAACCCAATGGGTAGAAGCCAACATAGAAGTTCAACCAACAAAAGCCAGAGCAATATGACATCTCCAGAACCCAGTTATCCAGGGGCAAGTAGCCCTAGACACCCCAGCATAATTGAAATTCAAGAAGATGACCTAACATCTATGATCATGAAAAGATAACAGAGTAAACAAATAAAATGCGTAAAGAAATGGAAGAAGATAAAAACAAACAGATTATGGCATCCTTAAAGAAATAGAGGAAGTTATAGCCAAACAGTTTGTGGCCTACAGAGAGGAAATGCATAAATCACTGAATGAAATAAAAAAAACAGAAGATTGTTCAAAGAAACAGCTGAAGGAATTGATGGAAAAACAAGAAAATACAGTCAGACAGGTGAAGGAATTCAAGAAAATGGCTCAAGACCTGAAGATAGAATTGGAAAACTTAAAGAAAACACAAATGGAGGAAATTGTAGAGAAAAAGAACTTAGGGAAAAAAACAGAAACTACAGAGGTTAACATAATCAATAGACTACAAGAGATGGAAGAAAGAATCTCAGGTGTGGAAGATATAATGGAAGAAATCGATGTAGCTGTCAAAGAAAATGTTAAATCTAAAAAATTTCTGACACAGACTGTCCAAAAAACTCAAGACAACATAAAAAGACAAAACCTAAGAATAATAGGAATAAAGGAAAAAGAAGATTCCCTGCTCTAAGGACCAGAAAATATTTTCAACAAAATCATTGAAGAAAATTTCCCCAACTTAAAGGAGAGGCCAATAAGAATACAAGAGACATACAGAACACCCAATAAATTAGATGAGAAAAGAAAATCCTCCTGCCACATAATATTCAAAACAGTAAGTATACAGAAAAAAATACTGAAAAAATACTGAAAGCTGGAAGGGGAAAAGGCCAAGTAACAATTCTAATGGCAAACCCATTAGAATCACACCTGACTTTTCAACACAGACTATGAAAGCCAGAAGGGCCTGGACGGTTATCATGCAGACCCTAAGAGAACACAGATGTCAGCCCAGGCTACTATACCCAGCAAAAGTCTCAGTCATTATAGACAGAGAAAAGAAGATATTCAATGACAAAAACAAATTTCAACAATACCTACACAAAAATCCAGCAATTACAGAAGATACTGGAAGGGAAAATACAACCAAAGAAAACTAGCAACTTTCAAGAAAACACAGGAAATAATTAACCTCACTACAGTAAAACAAAAAGCAACCAAGCACACAAACTTATGACCACAGCAAACATAAAAATCAAAGGATCTAACAGCCACTGGTTACTAATCTCTCTCAACATCAGTGGACTCAATTCTCCAATAAAAAGACACAGACAAACAGAATGGATGCATAAACAAACATCAGCAATCTATTGCATACAAGAAACACACCTAATTCACAAAGATAAATATTACCTGAGGGTAAAGGGTTGGAAGACCGTTTTCTAAGCAAATGGACCCAAGAAGCAAGCAGGAGTAGCCATTCTAATAGGTGACAAAATAGACTTTCAACCAAAGTTAATCAAAAGAGATGGGGAAGGACACTTCATACTCATCAAGGGAAAATTCCAACAAGAAGACATCACAATCCTGAACATCTATGCCCCAAATACAAGGGCACCCACATTTGTAAAAGAAATATTGATAATACGTAAACCACACATAGATCCGCACACATTAATAGTGGGAGACTTCAACACCCCACTCTCAACAAAGGACAGGTCAACAAAACAGAAGTTAAACAAAGAAACAATGTCTCTGACAGAGGTCATGAATCAAATGGACCTAATAGATGTCTACAAAACCTTACAACTAAACAAAAAAGAATTTACCTTCCTCTCAGCACCTCATGGAACCTTCTTCAAAATAGTCCATATAGTTGGTCACAAACCAAGCCACAACAGATACAAGAAGATTGAAATAATACCTTATATCCTGTCTGATCACCATGGAATAAAGCTGGACCTCAACAACAACAGAAATACCAAAAAGCATACGCACACATGGAAACTGAACAACTTGCTACTAAATGACAGCTGGCTTAGCGAACAAATAAAAAAAGAAATTAAAGTCTTCCTAGAACTCAATGAAAATAAAGACACAACATTCCCAAAATTGTGGGACACAATGAAAGCAGTGCTAAGAGGAAAGTTCATAGCACTAAGTGCCTCAAGAAGAAATTCTAGACAGCTCTTTCAAGCAACTTAATGGCTCACTTAAAAACCCTAGGAAAAAAAAAAAAGAAGCAGACACACCAAAAAGGAGTCGACGGCTGGAAATAATCAAACTCAGGGCTGAAATCAATCAATTAGAAACAAACAAAACAATTCAAAGACTCAATGAAACCAAAAGCTGGTTCTTTGAGAAAATCAACAAGATAGACAAACCCTTAGCCAAACTAAAAGACAGAGAGTCACAATCCAAATCAACAAAATCAGAAATGAAAAGCGGAACATAACAACAGACACTGAGGAAATCCAAACAATCATTAGGACTTACTTCAAAAGTCTATATGCCACAAAATTTGAAAATCTAAATTAAATGGACAATTTTGAAATGGACAATCGATTCAACTTACCAAAGTTGAATCAGGACTAGGAAAATCAATTAAATTGTCCTATATCCCCAAGAAAATAGAAGCACTCATTGAAAGTCTCCCATCCAAAAAAAGCCCAGGACCAGATGGTTTCAGTGCAAAATTCTACCAGACCTTCAAAGAAGAGATAATTCCAATTCTCTTCAAACTATTCCACAAAATAGAAACAGAAGGAATTTTACCAAACTCATTCTATGAAGCCACAGTCACTTTGGTACTTAAACCACACAAAGACACAACAAAGAAAGAGAATTTCAGGCCAATCTCCCTCATGATCATTGATGCAAAAATACTCAATAAAGTACTTGCAAACCGAATATCAGAAAACATCAAAGATATCATCCACTATGACTAAGTAGGCTTCATCTCAGGTATGCAAGGGTGGTTCAATATATGGAAATCTATCAATGTGATCCACCATATTAACAAACTGAAGGAAAAAAAGCACATGATAATCTCCTTAGATGCTGAAAAAGCATTTGACAAAATCCAACATACATTCATGTTTAAAGTATTGGAGAGATCAGGGATACAAGGCACATATCTAAACATAGTAAAGGC
This sequence comes from Psammomys obesus, assembly GCF_907164565.1. Lineage (NCBI taxonomy): Eukaryota > Metazoa > Chordata > Mammalia > Rodentia > Muridae > Psammomys > Psammomys obesus. The sequence continues at coordinate 101,801 of NW_026596445.1, read as the reverse complement.
GATCTACAGCAAGCTTATAGACAACATCAAACTGAACAGAGAGAAACTTAAATCAATCCCACTGAAATCAGGGACAAGACAAAGCTGCCCACTCTCTACATATATCTTCAACATAGTGCTGGAAGTTTTTGCTAGAGCAATAAGACAATTGAAAGAGATCTAAAGCATATAAATTGGAAAGGAAGAAGTCAAATTATCACCATTGGCAGATGATACGATAGTATACGTGAGCGACCCCAAAAAGTCTACCAGGGAACTCCTACAGCTGATAAACACCTTCAGCAAAGTGGCCGGATACAAAATTTACTCCAAAAAATCAGTAGCCCTCCTGTATTCAAAAGACAAAAGGGCTGAGAAAGAAATTAGGGAAACATCACCCTTCACAATAGCCACAAATGACATAAAGTACCTTGGAGTAACTTTAACCAAGCAAGTCAAACACTTCTATGAAAAAAAATTTCAAGTCTCTGAAGAAAGAATTAGAAGATATCAGAAGTTGGAAAGACCTCCCAAGCTCATGGTTTGGCAGGATTAACATAGTAAAAATGGCCATCTTCCCAAAGGCAGTCTTCATATTCAATTCAATTCCCATCAAATTACCAACACAATTCTTACAGACCTGGAAAGAAAAATTCTCAACTTCATATGGAATAACAAGAAACCCAGAATTGCTAAAACAATCCTCTACAATAAAAGATCTTCTGGAGGTATCTCCATCCCTGATCTCAAGCTGTACTATAGAGCAACAGTTATAAAAACTGCATGGTACTGGCATAGAAACAGAATGGTGGATCAATGGAATCGAACAGAAGACCCAGAAATAAACCCACACACTTACGGACACCTGATTTTTTACAAAGATGTCAAAACCATACAATGGAAAAAAGATAGCATCTTCAACAAATGGTGCTGGTCCAACTGGAAGTCTACATGTAGAAAAATGAAAATAGATCAATACTTATCACCCTGCAAAAAACTAAAGTCCAAGTGGATCAAAGACCTCAACATAAATTCAGGCACATTAAATCATTTAGAAAAAAAAGTGGGGAAGAGCCTTGAACTCATTGGCACAGGAGACAACTTTCTGAACAGAACACCAACAGGACAGGCTCTAAGATCAACAATCAATAAATGGGACCTCATAAAACTGAAAAGCTTCTGTAAATCAAAGGACACTGTCATCAAAACAAAACAGCTGTCTATAGATTGGGAAAAAATCTTCACCAACCCTTTATCTGACAGAGGACTAATATCCAGTATATATAAAAGAACTATAGAAGCTGAAAAACAGCAAGCCAAGTAATCCAATTAAAAAATGGGGAACAGAGCTAAACAGAGATCTCTCTGTAGAGGAATATCGAATGGCAGAGAAGCACTTAAAGAAATGCTCAACCTCATTAGCCATTAGGGAAATGCAAATCAAAACGACACATTACGTATTTAACATTATATGTAATATATAATTACATTACATATGTAATGTATTTAACATTACACCCATCAGAATGGCCAAGATGAAAAACTCAAGTGACAACACATGCTGGAGAGGTTGTGGAGAAAGGGGAACCCTCCTCCACTGCTGGTGGGAATGTAAACTAGTACAAACACTCCAAACACTCGGGAAATCAATCTGGCGCTTTCTCAGACAATTAGGAATAGTGCTTCCTCTAGATCCTGCCATACCACTCCTAGGCATATATCCAAAAGAGGCTCAAGTACACAAAATGGACATTTGCTCAACCATGTTTGTAGCAGCCTTATTTGTAATAGCCAGAAGCTGGAAACAGCCCCTCAACTGAAGAATGGATGCAGAAATTGTGGTACATCTACACAATGGAGTATTACCCAGTAATGAAAAATAAGGAAATCATGAAATTTGCAGGTAAATGGTGGGACCTAGAAAGGGTCATCCTGAGTGAGCTATCCCAGAAGCAGAAAGACACACACGATATATACTCACTCATGTAGACATATAACCTAGGATAAACTTACTAAAATCTGTACATCTAAAGAAACTAACCAAGAGAGAGAACCCTGACTAAAACGCTCAATCCCCATCCTGAAGGGCAAAGAGGATGGACATCAGAAGAAGAAGAAAACAGGAAACAATCTAGTAACCTGCACATAGAGGGCCTCTGAAACCCTCTGCCCTTCAGACTATCAAAGCAGACGCTGATACTTATGGCCAACTACTGGGAAGAGTGCACGGAATCTCACGTAAGAAGTGGGAAATAGTAAGAGCTGGAGAGGTCGGGAACCACACAAGGATAGCAACAGAACCAGAAAGTTTGAACACAGGGAACTTCCCAGAAACTCATACTCCAACCAAGGACTATTCATGGAGATAACCTAGAACCCTTGCACAGATGTAGCACATGGCAGTTCAGTGTCCAAATGAGTTACATAGTAATGGGAAGAGGGACTGCCTCTGACATAATCTAATTGGCCTGCTCTTTGATCACCTCCCCCTGAGGGGGGAGCAGCCTTACCAGGCCACAGAAGACGACAATGCAGCCACCCTGATGTGATCTGATAGACTAAGATCAGAAGGAAGGAGAGGAGGACCTCCTTTAACAGTGGACTTGGAGAGGGGCATGCATGAAGAAGGGGGAGGGAGGGTGGGATAAGGAAGGGAGGAGAGAGGGGCTTATGGGGGGATACAAAGTGAATAAAGTGTAATTAATAAAAATTAAAAATTAAAAAAAAGAAAAATTTAGGAATAAGGAGGAGGAAGTCATAAGAATGGACACTGAAATGACTGTGCTTATCAACTCTGTTTACTTAAAAGGAAAAACATCTTCATGGCAGTAAGTAGGCAGCTTTTCTTCTAAACAAACTAGAAGATGGCCTCTTCCCTGATGACAGCTTTTCAAAGGAGTAGCTCCCAGGCAATTCACAAAGGTGTTACTTGATTTTTTTTGAGATATCTCACTACAGAGTCTATGCTGACCTTAAACCCTGCAACACCAGCTAGCTCTGAACATCTGGTGCTCCTGCTTTGGTCTCTCAAATGCTGAGATTGTGGGTGTATACCAGAATGCCCAGCCATTAAAACTTGAAATAGCTTTTAAAAATTATATATTAAGAGGGCATAGAAATAACTGAATTTTCTCAAGTTAACACTAGAAAATGAGAGGTAGTCTGAGAGATGCCTGTCTACAGACTACCCAAGTAGAGAAAAATATCTAGCTCCTCCGCGTCACCTAATGCCAATGGAGTGAGTCTTGGAATAATAAAGAATTCTATGAATTTTCTCCTTTAACAAAAAAAAAATCCTGTACTCTAAAAATTAGAAAATGTAAAGGAAATGGATGGTTTTTTCATAGGTACAAGATACCAATATTAAATCAAGATCAGATAAACAATTTAAGTAGATCTATAACCCCTAAGGAATTAGAAGCAATCAATAAAATTCTCCCAACAACAACAAAAATCTCTGGGACAGATGGATTTATCACAGAATTCTACCAGACATTCAAAGAAGAGCTAATACAAATATTCCTCAAACTATTCCACAAAATAGAAACAGAAACAACATTGCCAAACTCATTCTATGAGGCTATAATTGTGCTGATACTTAAACTGCACAAAGACTTAACAAAGAAAGAGAATTTAAGATTAATCTCCTTATAAAAACTAATGGAAAATGCTCCATAGAGTACCCACCAAAAATATCCAAGAACACATCAAAAACATCATCCACCAAGATTGAGTAGCTTATAACCCAGTGATTTAAGGACAGTTCATCATATGAAAATTCAACAGTGAAATCCTCCAAATAAACTGAAAAAAAATAACATGTCTATCTCATTAGATGTTGAAATTATCTTTGACAAAATCCAACACTTCGTCATGTTAAAAGTCTTGGAGAGATAAGGGATACAACATACATATATAAAGACAATAAAGGCAATTTTCAGTAAGGCAATAACCAACATAAAATTAAATGGAGAAAGACATAAAACAATTCCACTAAAAGTGGGGACAAGAAAAGGTTGTGCTGTCTCTCTATATCTCTTTAGTATAGTACTTGAAGACCTACCTAGAGCAATAAGACACATAAAGGAGATAAAGGGGATGCAAGATGGAGAGGAAGAACTCAAAATATTGCTATTCACAGATTATAAAGTAATATACATAAGGGATCCTCAAATTTCTACCAGAGAGCTCCTACAGCTGATAAACATTTCCTGCAAAGGGGCTGGACACAAAATTAACTCAAAAAGAAAAACATCAGTAGCTCTCCTTTATACAAGTGATAAATAGCCTGAGAAAGAAATTAAGGAAAACAACATCCTTCATAATAACCACAAATGATATAGAATATATCGTGGTAACTAACCAAGGAAGGAAAAGAACTTCACGTCTCTAAAGAAAGAAATTGAAGAAGACATCAGAAGATAGAAATATCTTTCATGCTTATGGATTAGTAGGACTTACATAGTAAAAATTACCATCTTACCAAAAGCAAACTACAGCTTCAATGCAATTCCCATTAAAATTCCAACATAATTATTTACAGACCTTGCAAGAGCAATCCACAACTTCATATGGAAAAATAAAAGACACAGGATAACGAAACAATCTTTAAAATAAAAGAACTTAGGGAGGAATCACCATACCCTGATTTCAAGCTGTACTACAAAGCAATCATCATAAAAACTACATGGTATTGGCATTAAAACAGAAACATTGATCAATGGAACCAAATCAAAGTTTAAGAAATAAACCCACTTACCTTCAGAAACCTGATTTTTTACAAAGAAGCCAAATCCATACAATGCAAAAAAGAAAGTATCTTCAAAAATGGTGCTAGCTTAATTGGATATCTGTATGTAAAAGAATGAAAATTGATCCATATTTATCACCCTGCATAAAACTCAAGTCAAAGTGGAACAAAGACCTCAAAATAATACCAGCTACACCAAATCTAATAGAAGGGAAAGTATGGAATATCCTTGTACTCATTTGTACAGGAGACAACTTTCTGGAAAGAACACAAACAGCTCACACACTAAGATCAACTAGTAAATGGAGCCTCATGAAACTGGAAAACTTCTGCAAGGAAAAGGACACTGTCCGTTTGACAAAATGTCAGCCTACAGAATGGGAAAAGTTCTTCAACGACACTACATCCAACAGAGGGCTAATATCCAAAATATATGAAGAGCTTAAAAAAATTGAACACCATCAAATAAAAAAAAAAATGGAATACAGGGACATTCTCAACAGAGGAATCTTTGATAGCCAAGAAGCACTTAAAGAAATGCTCAGCATCATCATTCATCAGGGAAATGCAAATCAAACTGACTCTGAGATTTTATCTTACACATGACAGAATGGTGTGAATACAAACCTGTACAACCACTGTGGACATCAATCTGGAGGTCTCTCAGAAAATTTGGAATATTTCTAACACAAGACACAGCTATTACCATGCTTGGGTATATACCCAAAAGATGCTCCATCATATCACAAGAATACTTGTTCAACTTATGTTTACAACAGCTTTATTTATAATAGCCAGTAGCTGGAAACAACATAGATGTCCCTCAACCAAAGAATGGACACAGAAAATGTGGTACATTTATACAATGGAATATTACTCAGCAATAAAAAACAAAGACATCATGAAATTTGCAAGCAAATGGGTGGAACTGGAAAAGATCATCCTATGTCAGGTAATCCAGAGCCAGAAAAACACACATGGTATATAGTCACTTATAAGTGGATATCAGCCCTAAATTACAGGATAACCATTCTGCAATTCCCAGGCCCAAAGAAGCCAAGGAGGGCCAAAGGTAAGATGCTTGAATATCACTCAAGAAAAGGAAATGAAATAGACATCTGAAATAGATGGAAGGAGAGAACTGAGTGGGAGAAAATATGGTAACAGTAACTGGGTTGGGGACCAGGTGTGAGAAGACAAAAGGTAGAGTAGGGGGAGGACATGGAGAGAAAATGGAAATCAATGGGGTGCAGCTTTGTAGCATGAGAGATTCCTGGGACTTCCGGTGGGAGTCTTGTGGAAAAGTATGAGGAAGAATTTAGGTAGCCAGAGGGATCAAGGACACTACAAGAATACATACAGAGTCAACTAATCTGGGCCCATGGGGACTCACAGAGACTGAACCACCAACCAAAGAGCATGAATGAGCTATACCTACCCCTTACACATTTGTAGAAGATGTGCAGCTTGGTCAAAATATGAGTCCCCTAACAATGTGAATAGGGGCAGTCTCTGACTCTGTTTAATGCATTTGGATCCTTTTTCCCCAGCTGGGATGCCTTGTCAGGCCTCAGTGGGCAAGGCTGTGCTTAGTCCTGTTGTGACTTGTTGGGCCAGGGTGTGTTTGTGCCTATGCAGGCCTCCTCTTCTCTGAAAAAAGGATAAGGGAGATTGGGAGAGGTGAGGATGGGACTATGAGGAGAGGAGGGAGGGAGCTGGGATCAGGCTGTAAAGTGGTTACATAAATAAAAAAGAAGAGGCTGGAAAAAATAATTAAAAACTAACATAACATACAAAAATGATCATACTCTTGATTCTACAGAAATGTGCTTGTGTTTTTCATTCTTTTAAAAATTCTGATTTTTTGTGTTTTTTTTTTTTATTTGTGTGTTTTCCAAAGAGAGATGGGGGAGGCCTGGAATTGGGTAGGTAGAAAGGTGTGAAGGATCTGGGAAGAGTCTGGGGAAATGAAAACCATGAACAGAATATATTGTATAAAAGATAAACACAGGGAACTTCCCAGAGACTCATACTCCAACCAAGGACTATTCATGGACATAACCTAGAACCCCTGCACAGATGTAGCCCATGGCAGGTCAGTGTCCAAGTGGGTTACCTAGTAATGGGAAGAGGGACTGCCTCTGACATAATCTGATTGGCCTACTCTTTGATCACCTCCCCCTGAGGGGGGAGCAGCCTTACCAGGCCACAGAAGAGAACAATGCAGCCACTTTTGATGAAAACTGATAGACTAAGATCAGAAAGGAGAGGAGAACCTCCCCTATCAGTGGACTTGGGGAGGGGCATGCATGCAGAAACAGGAGGGAGGGTGGGATCTGGAGGGGAAAAGGGAGGGGCTTATGGGAGGATACAAAATGAATAAAGTGTAATTAATAAAAAAATATTGCTAGCATAAAAGAAATACTGTAAAAAAATTAAAAAAAAAGATTGTTCGATAACAATTATATAAAAAAAGACCTAAAAATAATTTTAAAACTATAGGTTTCTAAAGAACAATTGCATAGTGGAGGAATGGAGGCACAGTGAGGAAAAATTTGGACCAAGAGAGAATGAAATCCGGCAGGGAAAATACTAAATCCTGAACCTCCTTGTCTGTTTCCTAGGACTTCAATTTATATATATATATATATATATATATATATGAAAGTATTTAATTAGGTTTATGATTACACATTTAAAAAATTATTTATGTATTTATTTATTACAATTGATTCACTTTGTATCCCTGCTGCAGCCCCCTCCTTCATGTCCTTCCAGTCCTACCTGCCATCCCTTTTCTCCTCTCCCCCTTTGCCCTTTCCCTAGTCCCTTTATGGAGGAGGATCTCCTCCCTTTCTATCTTACCCTAGCTTATCAGGTTTCATAAAGGCTGGATGCATCATCTTCCTCTGTGGCTTGGCAAAGCTGCACATGCCTCCCCCAAGAGGAGATGATCAAAGAGCTAGCCACTGAGTTCATTTCAGAGACAGTCCCTGTACCCCTTACTAGGGATTCTACTTGGAAACTGAGCAGCCTATGATGTATAGTCAAACTTTGGACAGAGTGTAGGGTATCTTATGAAAGAAAGGGAAGATAGAAAGATCTGAAAAGAACAGGAACTCCACAAAAAGAGCAATGGAACCAAAAAATCTGGGCACAGGGGTCTTTTCTGAGGCAGATACTCCAAACAAGAACCATATATGGAGATAACTTAGAACCCCTGCACAGAAGTAGCCCAGGGCAGCTCAGTATCCAAGAGGGTTCCCCAATAATACAACCAGGGACCATCTCTGACATGAACTCCTGGGCTGGCTCTTGGATCACCTCCACCTGAGGGGGGAGCTGCCTTGCCAGGCCACAGAGGAAGACTAAGAAGCCAGTCTTGATAAGACCTGATAGTCTATGGTCAGATGGAAGGGGAGGAAGACCTCCCCTATCATTGGACTGGGGGAGGGGCATATGAAAAGAAGAGGGAAGGAGGGTGGGATTGGGAGGGGATGAAGGAGGATGCTACAGCTGGAATATAAATTGAATAAACTATAATTAATAAAATAAAAAAGTATAATTGACAGTCATCTAAACATCTAACATATGATAGCACTTTAAAGATCCTTTTAACATGATTATTAGTTTTTTATTTACATAATTATATTTGTAGTGTTTTGAATAAGAATGGTTCTCAAGCTCATATGTTTGAATGCTTGGTCTCAAGTTGGTGGAACTGTTTGGGAAGGATAAAAATGTACACCTTCATGGACAAGATGTGTCACTGGGGGAGGACTTTGAGTTTTCATAGCTGTGTGGTTTTATTTCTGGGTCTTCGATTCAGTTTCATTGATCCACCAGGGCTTCAATTTCAAATGGCTTAGGTAGCTCTTCTTCTCCAGCCTTGCTGAATGTGACATACATTTACTCTTGTGTTGATTCCACTCCCTACATGCTACAGTCTTTAACAAATGTCTCACAGCTCTGACTTTTCCAGTATCTTGGGGTCTTCTCTGAAACCCAGGCTTTACTTTCACAGTGTCCTTTAGTGGTGTCTTATGTCATCTATATAGGAACTGTTACAATTTGGCACATTTCAGAAGTCTTCTGAGATAAGAAGGGAAGAATCTAAGAACTCCCTCAGTCTAGTATCTTTCATGCCTCAAAGCCAGTAACATGATGATAACATGACTATATTTGACTGAGAGCTTGGTGTGGACCCTGAACCACTTTGACCACATTTGCAGCAGCTGTTGATTGCTTTCTATTCACAAACTGAAAGCTTAGTTAAGTTGGATTCTTGCTCAGAGGAAACGTTTCTCATTGTGAGTGCTGAGCAGTAGGCCTCCTCACATTTTTTTAATTTTATTTTTTTCTTATCAGTTACATTTTATTAACTCTGTATCCCAGCTGTATCCTGCTTCCTCATTCCCTCCCACTCCCACCCTCCCTCCCTCATCTCCACCCTTTCCAAGTCCACTGATAGGGGGGACCTCCTCCCCATTCATCTGATCCTGTTTTATCAGGTATCTTCAGGACTCCTACCCAGTTGTAATGTCCTAAAACCACGAGAGGGTCAGAACTGGTAGGATATCCCCAATGATACAACCATGGCAATTGTATCATGGATCTGACCAACACCTGTATAATGGACTTTAAAATTCTCACTTGGATTTATGATGATCATATTATTGGAGTAACAGTGTTTCCAATTGTTTTCTAAATATTCACCACTATATTTATAGACAAATGCTATTCTCATATCTCATCAAATATACTACTTTATGCAGCAGACAGAGTCTAATACAGAGATCCACCACTGGTTAAAAATATAGAGAATAGGTATTAGGTTTCCAGCCCCCAAATAAGGTATCTGTAAAACAGTCTTTACAAAGGGAACTCCAGGAATATAATAGAAGAGAAGGTGGAAATATTGTATGGATCCAAGGGCCAGGGTGACTACTACAAAATGTTTTTGGGCAAGGACATTGTTGTAGGTTCCATGAACTCTCACCAATATGGTTGTGTGTAAAATACCTGTAAAGACCACAGCAGTAGGGCTGGAGAGATGGCTCAGAGGTTAAGAGCACTGGCGCTCTTCCAGAGGTCCTGAGTTCAATTCTCAGTAACCACATGGTGGCTCCCAACCATCTATATTGAAATTTGGTAAGGAGATCTCGTGCCCTCTTCTGGCATTCAGGTGTACATGCAAGCAGAAATTGTACACATAATAAAAAAAAATCTAAAAAAAAAGAAAGAAAAAACTTAAAAAAAAAACCCCACAGCAATAAACATATGAACATAGACTTAGAGAAATTATACAAGACCCCATGCCTAGAAAAAAGAATAGGCAGTTAAGGTCTGCTGAGGGTGAGGCAATCACTTTATTGTTTTGTTGTTTTGTTTTTTTTTTCTTTTTTTCAGGAACAAGAACTTGTCTTAATTATTTTTATATTGTTATGAAGAGACACACGACCAAGGCAATTTATAAAAAAATATTTATCAGAATTCATAATTCCAGAGGATTGGAATCCATGACCACCATGGCAGGAAACATGCCACTTAGTAAAGTAGGAGCAGAACAGGAGAAGGAGAAGAAGCTGAAAACTTATGTTGAGAAAATAACCAAGAGGCAGAGAGAGAGAGAGAAAACTAATAGAAATGTTTTGGCATTTTGAAAGTTCAAAGCTTACCCCAGTGACATACCTCCTACAACAAGATCATACCTACTAATCCTTCTTCCCAAACAGTTTAACTAACTGGGGACCAAACATATAAGCTGATGAATGTCATTCTTATTTAAAACACCAAATTACATTCCCTGACTCCCTTAGGCTTGCAGTCATATCAAAATAAAAAATGCATTTAGTGTAGTTTCAAAAGTCCAAACGTTTTTGACAGTTTCAATACTGTTAAAAAGTCCAAACTCCAAAGATCTTCTGAGACTCAAGGCAGTCTCTTAACTCTATTCTGCTGAAAACACAAAAAAGCAAATTGCATACATACAACACACACAATGTCACAGAAACTTTACATTACATTCCTTGATTCTTCTTTTCTCTGTAATTTGTACATACTGAATTTCTTTTGTCTTGCCTTATCTTTTTTTCTGTTCACCTGTCCAATAATTATCACTAATAAGTATGTGAAACAATCAATCAAGGTTTCCTTGAAATATTCTTTGCCAATAAACTTATTCTGAAACTCTTTAATTTGGCCTCAGGCAGATTCTTAGGACGAGGGCAAAAGACATCCACATTCTTTGCCAAAATATCACAAGAATGGTCTCTAAGCTACTTGCTAATATTGTTCCTCACTGGAACCTCTTGATCTGAGCCTTCATAGTCCATTTTCTTTCTCCCAGAACTACTGTATTTCAAACTCCTACTAAGATGAGCTTTTAAGCTCTGCTTAGAGGGTTCAAACACTTTTGTATTCCAAAGCCCCAAAGTGTTCCACATTCCTTTAAAACCCAGCATGTTCTGGCATATCACTGGAATGACAGTGCAAGAGATGATTTATTTATGGTAAGATGACCACATTTCCATTTATTTATGTTTTTATCTTTTACTTTTTTAATTAATTTATTTTTTAATTAATTACAGTTAATTCACTTTGTATCCATCCCAGGTGTGACTGCCTCTTTCATCCCCTCCCAACCCCCTCCTTTCCTTATCTCCTCCCATGGCCCTCTTCAAGTCCACTGAGAAAGGAGGTCCTCCTCCCCTTCCATCTGACCCTAGCCTTTCAAGTCTCACCAGGACTGGCTACATTGTCCTCATCTGTGGCCTGGCAAGACTGCTTCACCCTCAGGACGAGGTGATCAAAAAGCCAGCCACTGAGTTCATGTCAGAGACAAACCCTCTTCCCCTTACTAGGGAACCCACTTGGATACCTAGCTGCTATGGGCTACTTATGCACAGGGGTACTAGGTTATATCCATAAATGATCCTTGGTTGGAGTTTCAGTCTCAGAAAGGACCCCTGTGTCCAGACTTTTATTCTGTTGCTCTCCTTGTGGACCTGCTGTCCTCTCAATGCAGCCAGTCCTGAGGAGACCTGATAAGCTAGGATCAGATGGAAGGGGAGGAGGTCCTCCCCTATCAGTAGCCTTGGAGAGGGGCATGGGAGGAGATGAGGGAAGGAGGTGGAATTGGGAAGGAATGAGGGAGGAGGCTACAGCTGGGCTAAAAAATGAAAAAAAAAACTGTAATTAATACAAAAACAATTTTAAAAAATCAAAAAATAAACATGATAGTTATAATTGATCATAATTTAGAAACTTATGGTTCCATTTTAAATGCTGCTATTTATATTGGAAATAAATTTCTCTATTATTTAAAATAAGCTAATTTTTTTTTCTTTTTATTAGTCTTTTATTCTTTTATTTTTTAAATTTTTTTATTAATTACACTTTATTCATTTTGTATCCTCCCATAAGCCCCTCCCTTTTCCCCTCCTGATCCCACCCTCCCTCCTGTTTCTGCATGCATGCCCCTCCCCAAGTCCACTGATAGGGGAGGTTCTCCTCTCCTTTCTGATCTTAGTCTATCAGTTCTCATCAAAAGTGACTGCATTGTCCTCTTCTGTGGCCTGGTAAGGCTGCTCCCCCCTCAGGGGGAGGTGATCAAAGAGCAGGCCAATCAGATACTCGTATAGACATACAACATAGGACAAACCCACTAAAATCTGTGCATCTAAAGAAACTAAGCAAGAGAGAGGACCCTAACTAAAATGTTCAATCCCCATCCTGAAAGGCAAAGAGGATGGACATCAGAAGAAAAAGAAAACAAGAAACAACCTAGGAACCTGCTACAGAGGGCCTCTGAAAGCCAGAAGAAGAAAACAAGAAATAAAATAAGCTAAAATTTTTATGTCAGCCTAAAAACATTAAAAGAAGGCATGCTACTTTCAAAATTCTTTTAGGAATATCTGGAAAGATGGCTCAGCGTTTAAGACAATTGGTTTCTTCTGCAGAAGACCTGGATTCAGCTTTTAGTGCTTACATGTTGCTTATGATGAACCATAATTCCAGTTTCAAAGGATTTGACACACTCTCTGACTTTTGTGGCTTCAAGACACATATGTAGTACACATACATACATCAAATTTAAATATATATATACATAAAATCAATAAATCTAGAGAATTTTTACATAACGTAAGTCAATCTAGAAAATTCTTTTAGAAAATAAAACATTTTCCTATTTTTGTTATTATTTTTATGTTAGTGGGAATATATCTTCAGTTTATAGTTATGGGCTTGTATAACAGCTAACCAGGACACTTTTATCTTATTTATGAAAGCATAATAAACATAATATCTGTATAGAAAGTTAGCATAACTGTTAAAGCTGAGTCCATTTTACTCACTGCCAAAATGTTGATTGTTAACAATTTTGAGACTATTACATTCAGATGGGTCATTAAAACATAAAAAAGATAATCAAGAGAGCGGACATGGGGTAAGATTATCAATCCTTGTTTAGAAAGACAGATGGGATGCGCATTGAACATATGACAGGAGTCTACTGAGCGCATTTGAAAGACTCTAACTAGCAGTGTCTTCAAAGCAAAGACTCATAACTAAACCTTTGGCAGAGTACAGGGAATCATAAGAAAGAAGGGGAATTAGTCTGATGAGGAAAAGATAGGAGCTCCACAAGGACCAAATATATCTGGGCACAGGGTCTTTTCTGAGACTGACATGCAACCAAGGACCATGTATGAATGTAACCTAGAACCTTTGCTCAGATGTAGCCTGTGGTAGCTCAGTAATCAATTGGTTTCCCATAGTGAGGGGAACAAGGACTGTTTCTAACAGGAACTCAATGACTGGCTCTTTGGCCTCCCCACCCCCCAAGGGAGGAGCAGTCCTGTTAGGCCACGGAGGAGGGCTTTGCAGCCAGTCCTGAAGATACCTGATAAAACAGGATCAGATGAATGGGGAGGAGGTCCCCCCTTTTAGTGGACTTGGCAAGGGGCAGTGTGGACATGAGGGAGGGAGGGAGGGACTGGGAGGGAATGAGGGATCGGGACATGGCTGGGATACAGAGTTAATAAAATGTAACTGATAAGAAAAAAATAAAATTAAAAAAAAGACTTGTCTAACCAATCTCAGCTTTTATCATTTTTAAGCCAATACAATTAGTATAACAACTTAATTGACAAGTCACTGAAAAAAAAAATGGTAATCCCAATCTAATATGAAATGGTTAATAGGAAAATATTAGATTTTAAATAATTGCTGGTGGTCACATGAAAGTTTGAGGTTATCAAACTGGTCACTTTGGTGACCTGTACATAGCACGTATATCAAAGTTCACTCAGCATACTTTTTCAAATAAGCATTCTTTCGCCCCTACTTAAACAAACAAATTTTCATTCTATAGGTGCAGGTTGGGGCTTTCAGTTATGGGATTCAAACAAGATCTCCAAACAAAAACCAAAAATTATATCTTTAATAAAGTATTTCACATCAGTATGACTTCATGTTCTTGAAGAGCGTTTCTTCATTAAATTGGCTAGTTTTTGTATCATTAGTTACCTGTGAAGAAAAAAAAATGTATTTTGGACTCTCCTTTATTATTTTCCAGATGCTAGACTTTTTGTGAATTTCTATATTTATTACAGTTTATTCACTTTGTATCCCAACTGTCACTCCCGTTCTCATCACCTCCCAATCCTGCTCTCCCTCCCTCTTCTCCTCCCATGCCACTTATCCAATCCAATGATAGGGGATGTCCTCCTCCTCTTCTTGCCTATCAGGGTTAGCTGATAGGAATAGCTGCATTGTCTTCCTCTTTGTTGTGGTAAGTCTGCCCCACCCTCAAGAAGAGATGATCAAAGAGCCAGCCACTGATTTCATGTCAGAGACAGCACCTATCCCCCTTACTAGAGAGCCCATTTGGAAACTGAGGTGCTGTGGGCTACATCTGCGCAGAGGTTCTATATTATCTCCATGAATGATCCTTGGTTGGACAATCAGTCTCAGAAAAGGCACCTGAGCCCAGATTTCTTGGATCTGTTGCTCTCCTTGTGGAGCTCCATCCCAGTCTAGGTCTTTCTATTTCCCCTTCTTTCATGAGTTTCCCTTCACTTTGCCCAAAGTTTGGCTATGAGTCTCAGCATCTTCTTTGATATCCTGCTGGGTAGATTCTTTCAGAAGCCCTCTGTGGTAGGCCTCTATCTTGTTCCTTGTTTTCTCCCTCTTCCAATGTCTATCCCATTTGCCTTTCTGAATGAGGATTAAACATGTTACCTACGGTCCTCCTTCTTGATTAGCTTCTTTAGGCCTACAGATTTTAGAATGATTATCCTATATTATATTTCTAATAACCAGTTATAAGTGAGTAGACACCATGTGTGTTTTCTGACTCTGTGATGCCTCAATAAGGATGATCTTGTCTGGTTCCCATCATTTGCCTGCAAATTTCATGACTTCCTTGTTTTAAATTCCTGAGTAGTATTCCATTGTGTAAATGTACCACAATTTCTGGATCCATTCCTCAACTGAGGAACATCTAGGTTGTTTCCAGATATGGGATATTACAAATAAAGCTGTTGTGAAAATGATTGAGCAAATGTCCTTGTATACTTGAGCATATTTTGGATATATGCCTAGGAGTTGGCATAGCTGGAACTTGAGGTAGCACTATTTCTAATTTTCTGAGAAAGTGTTAGATTCATTTCAAAAGTAGTTGTACAAGTATACATTTTCAACAACAATGGAAGTGGGTTCCCCTTTCTCCACATCCTCACCAGAATGCATTGTCACTTGAGGTTTTTTTTTGTTTTTTTTTTTTTTTGGATTGAGGAATTTAATAAGAACATACTCCACAAACAAAATTCACATGCTACATACATGAGCAATCTGCTTCAATTATAATTGCTCTCAATTACGAAACTAAAACCTCACCTATCTGAAGAGAAACATTAAAATATAAAACACTTACAATTTAACATTCAAAAATGTGAAAGACTGGCCTATAGTCACCAATGAAAGCAGTGACCACTAGACTAAACATAATAAAACAGTCAGACTCCAAACAAAAACTTCACCACCACTGTGATTGATATGGTAAGTAAAATGGATAGAAAAACAGAAGAGTTGAAAAAAAAAAACTATGTAATATTTTGATAAACCCTCAGCATCCATAAAATGATTAAATGGTTTGTAAGGCACATGAAATTTGAATTGAATAAGCATTGGTTGATTTAACAGCAGACTACAGTCTCCAGAAAGTAAGATTAAGTAAAAAATTACCAGTAGAAAATTACCAAATAAAAGAGTAAGATAATGTGGGGTGATTATGAAGCCAGGTGGTTTGATTATAAAACTCTAACACATGCCTAAGAGGAACAAAAAGTCAAAAAAGGAAAAGTAGGGTTGTGCCTGTGAATCTAAAAAGATGACAGTAACTCTTCTATGATCCCAAAGTCTCCACAAATCACGTGCAAGAGAAAATAAACATGGTCCTATAGTGAGTGCATCGCAGCTCCCCTTGCCCATCACAATATTTCCTTTAGCCAGACAAAATCTGATTTAATGTTTTTTGCATTACAAATTATGTTGTGGGTATCTTTTTTTTTAAATCTTTTATTTTTTTTATTAATTACACTTTATTCATTTTGTATCCCCCCATAAGCCCCTCCCTCCTCCCCTGCAGATCCCACCCTCCCTCCCCTTTCTGCATGCATGCCACTCCCCAAGTCCACTGATAGGGGAGGTCCTCCTCTCCTTCTTTCTGATCTTAGTCTATCAGTTCTCATCAAAAGTGGCTGCATTGTCCTCTACTGTGGCCTGGTAAGGCTGCTCTCCCCTCAGGGGGAAGTGATCAACGAGCAGGCCAATCAGATTATGTCAGAGGCAGTCCCTCTTCCCATTACTATGGAAACCACTAGGACACTGAACTGCCATGGGCTACACCTGTGCAGGGGTTCCAGGTCATCTCCAAAAATAGTCCTTGGTTGGAGTATGAGTCTCTGGGAAGTTCCCTGTGTTCAAATTATCTTGTTCTGTTGCTCTGCTTGTGGAGTTCCCGTTCCCTCCAGCTCTTACTATTTCCCACTTCTTACATAAAATTCCATTCACTCTGCCCATCAGTTGGCCATCAGGCTCAGCATCTGCTTTGACAGTCTATACTGCAGAAGCTTTCAGAGGCCCTCTGTGGCAGGTTTCAAGGTTGTTTCCTGTTTTCTTCTGGCTTTCAGAGGCCCTCTGTAGCGGGTTCCGAGGTTGTTTCCTATTTTCGTTTTCTTCTGATGTACATCCTATTTGCCTTTCAGGATGGGGATTGAACATTTTAGTTAGGGTCCTCTCTTTTGCTTAGTTTGTTTAGATGTACAGCTTTTAGTGGGTTTATTCTATATTGTATGTTTATATGAGTGAGTATATACCGTGAGTGTCTTTTTGCTTCTGGGTCAACTCACTCAGGATGATCCTTTCCAGGTCCCGCCATTTACCTGCAAATTTCATGATTTCCTTATTTTTCATTGCTGAGTAATACTCCATTGTATAGATGTACCACAGTTTCTGCATCCATTCTTCAGTTGAGGGGCATCTGGGTTGTTTCCAGCTTCTGGCTATTACAAATAAAGCTGTTACAAACATGGTTGAACAAATGTCCTTGTTGTGTACTTGCGCCTCTTTTGGGTATATGCCTAGGAGTGGTATGGCTGGATCTTGAGGAAGCGCTATTCCTAGTTGTCTGAGAAAGCGCCAGATTGATTTCCAGAGTGGTTGTACCAGTTTACATTCCCACCAGCAGTGGAGAAGGGTTCCCCTTTCTCCACAACCTCTCCAGCATGTGTTGTCCCTTGAGATTTTCATCTTGGCCATTCTGATGGGTGTAAGGTGAAATCTCAGGGTTGTTTTGATTTGCATTTCCCTAATGGCTAATGAGGTTGAGCATTTCTTTAAGTGCTTCTCTGCCATTCGATATTCCTCTGCAGAGAATTCTCTCTTTAGCTCTGTTCCCCATTTTTTAAGTGGATTACTTGGTTTGTTGCTGTTCAGCTTCTTTATTTCTTTATATATATTGGATATGAGTCCTCTGTCAGATAGAGGGTTGGTGATGATTCTTTCCCAATCTGTAGGCAGTCGCTTTGTTTTGATGACGGTGTCCTTTGCTTTACAGAAGCTTTTCAATTTCATGAGGTCCCATTTATTGATTGTTGCTCTTAGAGCCTGTGCTGTTGGTGTTCTGTTCAGGAAGTTTTCTCCTGTACCAATGAGTTCTAGGGTATTCCCCACTTTTTTTTCTAGCCGATTTAATGTGTCTGGTTTTATGTTGAGGTCTTTGATCCACTTGGACTTCAGTTTTGTGCAGGGTGATAAGTATGGATCTATTTTCATTTTTCTGCATGTAGA